>NC_056439.1:51722769-51797769 GCF_018296145.1 Oncorhynchus tshawytscha | reverse complement strand
ATGTTAAAGGACCCATGAGCACCAACATGTTAAAAGGACCCATGAGCACCAACATGTAAAGTTAATAGGAGCATATTTAATTATAGGTGACAAATGAAAACGAATGGTCTGTATTTTTCGGGAAATGAAGACAGCGACACAATTTTCCATCTTAAAAATGAGGCATAAGTAAAAATGCTTTGATTTCTGGGCAAACAGATGGAAAAGGGGTCTTTACAAAACATCTACCAAAAAAAGTCTTAAAAACAATGTTGACGTAAAGTCCCAACTCATTTCAACACATTTAGTTTTGGAGGAACTGTTTATCTTCTGTCAGTTTATGACATGACCCTGTAATTAATTCTGTTACCAAAAACTCCCATGTCTTTTAAGATATTTTCTAGTTTCTCTCCCTCATGAGGAGGGAGGATACTGAAAGTTTATTAAGTGACCAAAACTAGTAGGGACAGAGAAAGGCCTTGGGACAGAGAGAGGCCCAGGGGCAGAGAGAGGCTCAGGGACAGCACTCCGGCAGTACTGCTTGCCGTGCGGTAGCAGAGAGAACAGTCTATGACTATAGGCGTTGTTGTGCCCTCTTCACAACTGTCTCGGTGTGCTTGGACCATGATAGATTGTTGGTGATGTGGACACCAAGGAACTTGGTCTCAACCTGCTCCACTGCAGCCCCGTCGATGAGAATGGGGGCGTGCTCAAGTCCTCCTTTTGCTATAGTCCACAATCATCTCCTTTGTCTTGATCACGTCGAGGGAGCTCTCTCTCTCTCTCTCTCGTCAGTCTCTCTCTCGTCAGTCTCTCTCTCTCGTCAGTCTCTCTCTCTCGTCAGTCTCTCTCTCTCTCGTCAGTCTCTCTCTCGTCAGTCTCTCTCTCTCGTCAGTCTCTCTCTCGTCAGTCTCTCTCTCGTCAGTCTCTCTCTCTCGTCAGTCTCTCTCTCTCGTCAGTCTCTCTCTCTCGTCAGTCTCTCTCTCTCGTCAGTCTCTCTCTCTCGTCAGTCTCTCTCTCTCGTCAGTCTCTCTCTCTCGTCAGTCTCTCTCTCTCGTCAGTCTCTCTCTCGTCAGTCTCTCTCTCTCGTCAGTCTCTCTCTCTCGTCAGTCTCTCTCTCGTCAGTCTCTCTCGTCAGTCTCTCTCGTTACAAAGAGAGGCAGGCAGGCACTGGAGAGAGGAGAGGATATCTGACTGAAAGGCAGTCAGAAGTAACAGCAGTCTGGGCCAGAGCCCAGACAGACACCCTGCTGTGCAGAGTGTTATCCTTGCCTGCTGGTCTCCTGCCCCTCCTCTGACTGAACATCGCCCAGCAAGAGAGGAGATCTGACTGCATCTCAAATGGTGCCCTATTCCCTATATAGTGCACTACTTTAGACCAGGGTCCTATATAGTGCATTACTATAGACCAGGGTCCTATATAGTGCACTACTATAGACCAGGGTCCTATATAGTGCACTACTATAGACCAGGGTCCTATATAGTGCACTACTATAGACCAGGGTCCTATATAGTGCACTACTATAGACCAAGGTCCTATATAGTGCACTACTTTAGACCAGGGTCCTATATAGTGCACTACTATAGACCAGAGTCCTATATAGTGCACTACTTTAGACCAGGGTCCTATATAGTGCACTACTTTAGACCAGAGCCCTATTCCCTGCATAGTGCACTACTTTAGACCAGAACCCTATTCCCTATATAGTGCACTACTTTAGATCAGAGTCCTATATAGTGCACTACTTTAGACCAGAGCCCTATTCCCTACATAGTGCACTACTTTAGACCAGAGCCCTATTCCCTATATAGTGCACTACTTTAGATCAGAGTCCTATATAGTGCACTACTTTAGACCAGAGTCCTATATAGTGCACTACTTTAGACCAGAGCCCTATTCCCTATATAGTGCACTACTTTAGATCAGAGTCCTATATAGTGCACTACTTTAGACCAGAGCCCTATTCCCTGCATAGTGCACTACTTTAGACCAGGGTCCTATATAGTGCACTACTTTAGACCAGAGCCCTATTCCCTGCATAGTGCACTACTTTAGACCAGAGCCCTATTCCCTACATAGTGCACTACTTTAGACCAGAGCCCTATTCCCTATATAGTGCACTACTTTAGATCAGAGTCCTATATAGTGCACTACTTTAGACCAGAGCCCTATTCCCTACATAGTGCACTACTTTAGACCAGAGTCCTATATAGTGCACTACTTTAGACCAGAGTCCTATATAGTGCACTACTTTAGACCAGGGCCCTATTCCCTGCATAGTGCACTACTTTAGACCAGAGTCCTATATAGTGCACTACTATAGACCAGAGTTCTGGGTCTTAAAATGTGTAAACTCTGCACTGCCATTGATGCTGCCTGCCTGTTAGACAGTTATTTAACAGCCACCAAGTGATAGCAGGTTAACGAAGTATGACCATACCCCCTGCTGTGGCAGACAGCCAATCAGGAAGTCAGCAGACCTCAGGAGGCTCCTGTCTGCATGGAGTACACTACCCAGGATGCTCTTGTCTGCGTGGAGTACACTACCCAGGATGCTCCTGTCTGCGTGGAGTACACTACCCAGGATGCTCCTGTCTGCATGGAGTACACTACCCAGGATGCTCCTGTCTGTGTGGAGTACACTACCCAGGATGCTCTTGTCTGCATGGAGTACACTACCCAGGATGCTCCTGTCTGCGTGGAGTACACTACCCAGGATGCTCCTGTCTGCGTGGAGTACACTACCCAGGATGCTCCTGTCTGCGTGGAGTACACTACCCAGGATGCTCCTGTCTGCGTGGAGTACACTACCCAGGATGCTCCTGTCTGCGTGGAGTACACTACCCAGGATGCTCCTGTCTGGGTGGAGTACACTACCCAGGATGCTCCTGTCTGCATGGAGTACACTACCCAGGATGCTCCTGTCTGCGTCGAGTACACTACCCAGGATGCTCCTGTCTGCGTGGAGTACACTACCCAGGATGCTCCTGTCTGCGTGGAGTACACTACCCAGGATGCTCCTGTCTGCATGGAGTACACTACCCAGGATGCTCCTGTCTACGTGGAGTACACTACCCAGGATGCTCCTGTCTGCGTGGAGTACACTACCCAGGATGCTCCTGTCTGGGTGGAATACATTACCCAGGATGCTCCTGTATGCATGGACTACATTACCCAGGATGCTCCTGTCTGAGAGGACTACATTATCCTGGGGGACAGGGGCTGGGATTAAAAATAAACTATAGGACAAAACACACATCATGATAAGAGAGACACCACAACACTGCATAACGAGAGACACCACAACACTGCATAAAGAGAGACACCACAACACTACATAAAGAGAGACAACACAACACTGCATAAAGAGAGACACCACAACACTACATAAAGAGAGACAACACAACACTACATAAAGAGAGACACCACAACACTACATAAAGAGAGACACCACAACACTGCATAAAGAGAGACACCACAACACTGCATAAAGAGAGACACCACAACACTGCATAAAGAGAGACAACACAACACTACATAAAGAGAGACAACACAACACTGCATAAAGAGAGACCTAAGACAACAACACAGCATGGTAGCAACACATGACAACACAGCATGGTAGCAACACAGTATGGTAGCAACACATGACAACACAGCATGGTAGCAACACAGTATGGTAGCAACACATGACAACACAGCATGGTAGCAACACAGTATAACACAGCATGGTAGCAACACAGTATAACACAGTATGGTAGCAACACAGTATAACACAGTATGGTAGCAACACAGCATGACAACACAGCATGGTAGCAACACAGCATGACAACACAGCATGGTAGCAACACAGTATGGTAGCAACACAGTATGGTAGCAACACAGTATGGTAGCAACACAGTATAACACAGCATGGTAGCAACACAGTATAACACAGTATGGTAGCAACACAGTATAACACAGCATGGCAGCAACACAGCATGACAACACAGTATGGTAGCAACACAGCATGACAACACAGTATGGTAGCAACACAGTATAACACAGTATGGTAGCAACACAGTATGGTAGCAACACATGACAACACAGCATGACAGCAACACAGTATAACACAGCATGGTAGCAACACAGTATAACACAGCATGGCAGCAACACAGTATGGTAGCAACACAGTATAACACAGCATGGTAGCAACACAGTATAACACAGCATGGTAGCAACACAGTATAACACAGTATAACACAGCATGGCAGCAACACAGCATGGTAGCAACACAGTATAACACAGCATGGTAGCAACACAGTATAACACAGTATAACACAGCATGGTAGCAACACATGACAACACAGCATGGTAGCAACACAGTATAACACAGTATAACACAGCATGGTAGCAACACAGTATAACACAGTATAACACAGCATGGTGGCAACACAGTATGGTAGCAACACAGTATGGTAGCAACACATGACAACACAGCATGACAGCAACACAGTATAACACAGCATGGTAGCAACACAGTATAACACAGCATGGCAGCAACACAGTATGGTAGCAACACAGTATAACACAGCATGGTAGCAACACAGTATAACACAGCATGGTAGCAACACAGTATAACACAGTATAACACAGCATGGCAGCAACACAGCATGGTAGCAACACAGTATAACACAGCATGGTAGCAACACAGTATAACACAGTATAACACAGCATGGTAGCAACACATGACAACACAGCATGGTAGCAACACAGTATAACACAGTATAACACAGCATGGTAGCAACACAGTATAACACAGTATAACACAGCATGGTGGCAACACAGTATGGTAGCAACACTGTATGGTAGCAACACTGTATGGTAGCAACACATGACAACACAGCATGGTAGCAACACATGACAACACAGCATGGTAGCAACACAGTATAACACAGCATGGTAGCAACACAGTATGGTAGCAACACAGCATGACAACACAGCATGGCAGCAACACAGCATGACAACACAGCATGGTAGCAACACAGTATAACACAGTATAACACAGCATGGTAAGCAACACAGTATAACACAGTATAACACAGCATGGTAGCAACACAGTATAACACAGCATGGCAGCAACACAACATAACAACATGTTAGCAACACAACATTGTAACAACAACATTGTAACAGCACAAAACATGGTACAAACATTACTAGGCACAGACAACAGCACAAAGGTAGAGACAACAGTACATCACGCGAAGCAGCCACAACTGTCAGTAAGAGTGTCCATGATTGAGTCTTTGAACGAAGAGATGGAGATAAAACTGTCCCGTTTGACGATGATGTCTGTGTGCAGGACTCCATACACACACACACACACACACAGACAGAGGCCCTGGATGCTCCAGGAGTCCCCAGCTCTTCTCCTCCGACTTAGCGTCACAGACAATATTACAACCTTGGTAGGAGATGGGGACTCCATACACACACACACACACACCCTGTCTAACGCCTGTTAGACAACCCAGTGAACGCATCAGGACATCCCAAGCCAAAATATCCCCCCACCCCTTCAACATTCACAACAATTTCCCCAAGTGACAGGAATGACTAGCCAGAATCCCTACCTTTATTTATCTAGGCAAGTCAGTTAAGAACAAATTCTTATTTTACAATGATGGCCACCGGGGAACAGTGGGTTAACTGCCTTGTTCAGGGGCAGAACAACCTTGTCAGCTCGGGGATCTAGCAACCTTTCAGTAGTCCAACGCTCTAACCACTAGGCTACCCTGCCGCCCCATCATAAACAGACAATATGAAGTAGCAAAGGCTGTGTGTTTGTGTGTGTAAAGTATCAAAGTCTAACTGCAAGCCAGGAAGCCAGCCAGCCAGTCAGGAAGCAAGCCAGGAAGCCAGCCAGCCAGTCAGGAAGCAAGCCAGGAAGCCAGCCGGCCAGCACACTGACTGCCCTCTGCATTTAAATCATATAGAAACTAGCTCACTAAATATTAAATCAAATTTGTCACATTCGCCAAATACAACAAGTGTAAACCTTAGTGAAATGCTTACTTACAAGCCCTTAAATATGGGTCAGTAGATCATTACGCGGGGAAATGTAGAAGTCCTCACAAGGATAGTAAAACAAGAAGAATTTGGACGATTGGGATCATTTTGCGGTATATTTTAGGCATACGGGTTTTATTTACTGTTGTTTTAATAGGCAAGTTGACTGAGAACACATTCTCATTTACATCAACGCCCTGGGGAATAGTTACAGGGGAGAGGAGGGTGATGAATGAGCTGGGGATGATTTAATGGCCATGATGGTTTGAAGGCCAGATTGTGAATTTAGTCAGGACATCGGGGTTAACACCCCTACGATAAGTGCCATGGGATCTTTAATGATCTCAGAGAGTCAGGACACTCGTTTAACGTCCCATCTGAAAGACAACACCAGGGCAGTGTCCCCAATCACTACCCTGGGGCATTGAGATATTTTTTTAGACCAGAGGAAAGAGTGCCTCCTACTGGCCCTCCAACACCACTTCCAGCAGCATCTGGTCTCCCATCCAGGGACTGACCAGGACCAACCCTGCTTAGCTTCAGAAGCAATCTAGCAGTGGGATGCTGGGTGGTATGCTGCTGGCAATCAGGGTTAGGGGTTAACATAGCGGAAAATATCATTTTTGAATGGGAATCAATTGTTTGGTCCCCACAAGGATAGTAAAACAAACGTGTGTGTGAGCTGCAGAGCAGCGGGCCAATCAGGCTGCTCCATGAGGAACAACATCACTAAATATGCATCTTCTGTTGTCATAGTACCATAACTCCTCCCTCCAGGACCATAACTCCTCCCTCCAGGACCATAACTTATCACTTAGGTGGAAAAGAGGTTAGCACAAAGGCTGTGTACGTGTGTATTAGAGAGAGTGTCACTGAAAGGGGTCCTCTTGGGACTGTGTATAAAAAGCCTGAGGACAGAGAGAGAAAGAGAGACCCCCCCCCCACCACCACCTCTAACAAAAATGAAGCGTGAAATACACAACACGTGCCTAACCTCCCCACCCCTCCCCTCGGTGGCGAGTCTCTGTCGTCATGCCGACAGCTCAGTAATTGACTTCTTATCATTTATTAATACAGAGGGCTATTAGGCAGTCGGGGGCGTCTGCTCTGCACCGGGACCTCACGGGTGTCTGAGCTGAGACACAAAGCACTGCACCACACTGACGAAGACGAAGGAGCCACCTCTTCTCTCTCCTCATGTATTTACTTCGACGCCCAGATGTAAGGAGAACCTCTCTGCCTCTCTCCTATATATACATCCTCTTTTATGTATTATTTAAGAAGCGTAGCTGCTAAAACGGTCCTATTTCCAGGTCTACAACCACACATTAAGAATAGAATGAGAAGTTAAAATAAAATAATTATAATTCTTAGCTCTCACTGAGATTTCCAGTGATTCTAATATTTTAGAAAAAAAAGCTAGTTTAGAAAATCGTCCTTCGTAAAGGGGGAGGACACACCTTCCAGGTCTTAGGGACCGCACCAGGAACAATTGTTAAATATAAACATATGGGTCAAAGTTTAAACGATTAGGGGGGGGGGGCTCAAGAAGAAAGGGCTCAAGAAGAAAGGGCTCAAGAAGAAAGGGCTCAAGAAGAAAGGGCTCAAGCGAATCAGCTGCTGTGAATTTTTTTTTAAATATAAATATATAATGTTTTGCAAGTCACTTAGTACATCATTGACAGGAAATAGTTAAAATGATAATAAATAAATGTGTGAGTGCCTGGAAGTGCATCCTTCTCTGTCATCTGTTATCGAGGTGAATAATGGACGACCTCTAGTGCAGTGGTGTATTTAACCCTTGTGTGGTGTTCAGGTCTGCGGGAACCCTTTTCAAATGTCTACTAAAAGAACAATTATACAATAAAGAACATGTAAAAGAACACATTTTTCATTGAGTTTTTGGTCACCTCCCTGACCAAGGCCCTTCTCCACCCGATTTGATTGGTGGAGTGCTGCAGAGATGGTTGTCCTTCTGGAAGGTTCTCCCATCTCCACAGAGGACCTCTGGAGCTCTGTCAGAGTGACCATCGGTCACCTCCCTGACCAAGGCCCTTCTCCCCTGATTGCTCAGTTTGGCTGGGCTGCCAGCTCTAGGAAGAGTCTTGGTAGTTCCAAACTTCTTCCATTTCAGAATGATGGAGGCCACTGTGTTCTTGGGGACCTTCAATACTGCAGAAATTCTTTGGGACCCTTCCCCAGATCTCTGCCTTGACACAATCCTGTCTCGGAGCTCTACGGACAATTCCTTCGTCCTTATGGCTTGTTTTTGCTCTGACATGCACTGTCAACTGTGGGACCTTATATAGACAGGTGTGTGCCTTTCCAAATCATGCCCAATCAATGGAATTTACCACAAGTGGACTCCAAGTTGTAGTAACATCGAAACACGAGTCTCCTAGTGTAATGGATGTGAAATGGCTAGCTAGTTAGCGGTGGTGCACGCTAATACCATTTCAATCGGTGACGTCACTTGCTCCGAGACCTTGAAGTAGTGGTTCCCATTGCTCTGCAAGGGCTGCAGCTTTTGTGGAGCGATGGGTAACGATGCTTTGAGGGTGTCAGTTGTTGATGTGTGCAGAGGGTCCCTGGTTCGAGCCCGGGTATGGGCGAGGGGACGTACTAAAGTTATACTGTTACACTAGCAAAGGGTCTGAATACTTAAATAAATAAAACTACTTTATTTACCTATTATACATTTGCAAACATTTCTAAAAAAAACTGTTTCCGCTTTGTTACTTTGCATTTTTTCAAATCAATAAAAAAAAATTAAAAAATTAAAACACATTCTCTCTATTCGAGTTGCATCCTAATCAGTCTGCCTAAATGAAAGTTAGAGTTAATTAAATTAAAGTTAATTAGATTGGTTCAACAATGGGCCCATGCCAAATGGCATCCTATTCTGTATAATCTACTACTTGTTCGTGCACTATATATATATATATATATATATATATATATAGAGAGAGAGAGAGAGAGAATAGGGTGCCAATTGAGACGCACACAGTGTCTTATCACTCTCCCAACAGTAATTCCCCTTCAGACAAAAAGGTTCCTCCTCATGTCAGCTAATCCTTAATTGCTTGTCACTCTGGAGTGTGAGATTGTTAAATACTCAGATGACAAGTGAACGAGTTCCAGAATAACAAATTGTTGAGAGTCAAACAAGTACCTTAACTGGTGCAATTAACCTTCCAAAAGCAACCAGGCTCCCTCAAAGTTCAAGCCTAAAAATCACTCATTTTTACATACAATTGCATTTTGGACACTACAGAAGACACTCTAGCCTGCCCTGGTCTCAGATCTGTTGGTGCCATGTCTTATGGTCAATGTCACATCAAACAGGAGTTTGACAAGAGAGCACAAATAGACTGGGACCAGGCTAGCAGGGGTCTGTGATGCCAGACGACAGACTGGGACCGGCTAGCAGGGGTCTGTGATGCCAGAAGACAGACTGATACTGGGACCAGGCTACCAGGGGTCTGTGATGCCAGACGACAGACTGGGACCAGGCTACCAGGGGTCTGTGATGCCAGACGACAGACTGGGACCGGCTAGCAGGGGTCTGTGATGCCAGAAGACAGACTGGGACCAGGCTAGCAGGGGTCTGTGATGCCAGACGACAGACTGGGACCAGGCTAGCAGGGGTCTGTGATGCCAGACGACAGACTGGGACCAGGCTAGCAGGGGTCTGTGATGCCAGAAGACAGACTGATACTGGGACCAGGCTACCAGGGGTCTGTGATGCCAGACGACAGACTGGGACCAGAGTAGCAGGGGTCTGTGATGCCAGACGACAGACTGGGACCAGGCTACCAGGGGTCTGTGATGCCAGACGACAGACTGGGACCAGGCTACCAGGGGTCTGTGATGCCAGACGACAGACTGGGACAAGGCTACCAGGGGTCTGTGATGCCAGACGACAGACTGGGACCAGGTTACCAGGGGTCTGTGATGCCAGACGACAGACTGGGACCAGGCTAGCAGGGGTCTGTGATGCCAGAAGACAGACTGGGACCAGGCTAGCAGGGGTCTGTGATGCCAGACGACAGACTGGGACCAGGCTACCAGGGGTCTGTGATGCCAGACGACAGACTGGGACCGGCTAGCAGGGGTCTGTGATGCCAGAAGACAGACTGGGACCAGGCTAGCAGGGGTCTGTGATGCCAGACGACAGACTGGGACCAGGCTAGCAGGGGTCTGTGATGCCAGACGACAGACTGGGACCAGGCTAGCAGGGGTCTGTGATGCCAGAAGACAGACTGATACTGGGACCAGGCTACCAGGGGTCTGTGATGCCAGACGACAGACTGGGACCAGAGTAGCAGGGGTCTGTGATGCCAGACGACAGACTGGGACCAGGCTACCAGGGGTCTGTGATGCCAGACGACAGACTGGGACCAGGCTACCAGGGGTCTGTGATGCCAGACGACAGACTGGGACCAGGCTGGGGGTCTGTGATGCCAGACGACAGACTGGGACCAGGTTACCAGGGGTCTGTGATGCCAGACGACAGACTGGGACCAGGCTAGCAGGGGTCTGTGATGCCAGAAGACAGACTGGGACCAGGCTAGCAGGGGTCTGTGATGCCAGACGACAGACTGGGACCAGGCTACCAGGGGTCTGTGATGCCAGACGACAGACTGGGACCGGCTAGCAGGGGTCTGTGATGCCAGAAGACAGACTGGGACCAGGCTAGCAGGGGTCTGTGATGCCAGACGACAGACTGGGACCAGGCTAGCAGGGGTCTGTGATGCCAGAAGACAGACTGGGACCAGGCTAGCAGGGGTCTGTGATGCCAGAATACAGACTGATACTGGGACCAGGCTACCAGGGGTCTGTGATGCCAGACGACAGACTGGGACCAGAGTAGCAGGGGTCTGTGATGCCAGACGACAGACTGGGACCAGGCTACCAGGGGTCTGTGATGCCAGACGACAGACTGGGACCAGGCTACCAGGGGTCTGTGATGCCAGACGACAGACTGGGACCAGGCTACCAGGGGTCTGTGATGCCAGACGACAGACTGGGACCAGGTTACCAGGGGTCTGTGATGCCAGACGACAGACTGGGACCAGGCTAGCAGGGGTCTGTGATGCCAGAAGACAGACTGGGACCAGGCTAGCAGGGGTCTGTGATGCCAGACGACAGACTGGGACCAGGCTACCAGGGGTCTGTGATGCCAGACGACAGACTGGGACCGGCTAGCAGGGGTCTGTGATGCCAGAAGACAGACTGGGACCAGGCTAGCAGGGGTCTGTGATGCCAGACGACAGACTGGGACCAGGCTAGCAGGGGTCTGTGATGCCAGAAGACAGACTGGGACCAGGCTAGCAGGGGTCTGTGATGAAAGACGACAGACTGGGACCAGGCTACCAGGGGTCTGTGATGCCAGACGACAGACTGGGACCAGGCTAGCAGGGGTCTGTGATGCCAGACGACAGACTGGGACCAGGTTACCAGGGGTCTGTGATGCCAGACGACAGACTGGGACCAGGCTAGCAGGGGTCTGTGATGCCAGAAGACAGACTGGGACCAGGCTAGCAGGGGTCTGTGATGCCAGACGACAGACTGGGACCAGGCTAGCAGGGGTCTGTGATGCCAGAATACAGACTGGGACCAGGCTAGCAGGGGTCTGTGATGAAAGACGACAGACTGGGACCAGGCTACCAGGGGTCTGTGATGCCAGACGACAGACTGGGACCAGGCTAGCAGGGGTCTGTGATGCCAGACGACAGACTGGGACCAGGCTAGCAGGGGTCTGTGATGCCAGACGACAGACTGGGACCAGGTTACCAGGGGTCTGTGATGCCAGACGACAGACTGGGACCAGGCTAGCAGGGGTCTGTGATGCCAGAAGACAGACTGGGACCAGGCTAGCAAGGGTCTGTGATGCCAGACGACAGACTGGGACCAGGCTACCAGGGGTCTGTGATGCCAGACGACAGACTGGGACCGGCTAGCAGGGGTCTGTGATGCCAGACGACAGACTGGGACCAGGCTAGCAGGGGTCTGTGATGCCAGACGACAGACTGGGACCAGGCTAGCAGGGGTCTGTGATGCCAGAAGACAGACTGGGACCAGGCTAGCAGGGGTCTGTGATGCCAGAATACAGACTGGGACCAGGCTAGCAGGGGTCTGTGATGAAAGACGACAGACTGGGACCAGGCTACCAGGGGTCTGTGATGCCAGACGACAGACTGGGACCAGGCTAGCAGGGGTCTGTGATGCCAGACGACAGACTGGGACCAGGCTACCAGGGGTCTGTGATGCCAGACGACAGACTGGGACCAGGCTAGCAGGGGTCTGTGATGCCAGAAGACAGACTGGGACCAGGCTAGCAGGGGTCTGTGATGCCAGACGACAGATTGGGACCAGGCTAGCAGGGGTCTGTGATGTCAGACGACAGACTGGGACCGGCTAGCAGGGGTCTGTGATGCCAGAAGACAGACTGGGACCAGGCTAGCAGGGGTCTGTGATGCCAGAAGACAGACTGGGACCAGGCTAGCAGGGGTCTGTGATGCCAGAAGACAGACTGGGACCAGGCTAGCAGGGGTCTGTGATGCCAGAAGACAGACTGATACTGGGACCAGGCTAGCAGGGGTCTGTGATGCCAGACGACAGACTGGGACCAGGCTAGCAGGGGTCTGTGATGCCAGAAGACAGACTGGGACCAGGCTAGCAGGGGTCTGTGATGCCAGAAGACAGACTGGGACCAGGCTAGCAGGGGTCTGTGATGCCAGAAGACAGACTGGGACCAGGCTAGCAGGGGTCTGTGATGCCAGAAGACAGACTGGGACCAGGCTAGCAGGGGTCTGTGATGCCAGAAGACAGACTGGGACCAGGCTAGCAGGGGTCTGTGATGCCAGAAGACAGACTGGGACCAGGCTAGCAGGGGTCTGTGATGCCAGAAGACAGACTGGGACCAGGCTAGCAGGGGTCTGTGATGCCAGAAGACAGACTGGGACCAGGCTAGCAGGGGTCTGTGATGCCAGAAGACAGACTGGGACCAGGCTAGCAGGGGTCTGTGATGCCAGAAGACAGACTGGGACCAGGCTAGCAGGGGTCTGTGATGCCAGAAGACAGACTGGGACCAGGCTAGCAGGGGTCTGTGATGCCAGAAGACAGACTGGGACCAGGCTAGCAGGGGTCTGTGATGCCAGAAGACAGACTGGGACCAGGCTAGCAGGGGTCTGTGATGCCAGAAGACAGACTGGGACCAGGCTAGCAGGGGTCTGTGATGCCAGAAGACAGACTGGGACCAGGCTAGCAGGGGTCTGTGATGCCAGAAGACAGACTGATACTGGGACCAGGCTAGCAGGGGTCTGTGATGCCAGACGACAGACTGGGACCAGGCTAGCAGGGGTCTGTGATGCCAGAAGACAGACTGGGACCAGGCTAGCAGGGGTCTGTGATGCCAGAAGACAGACTGGGACCAGGCTAGCAGGGGTCTGTGATGCCAGAAGACAGACTGGGACCAGGCTAGCAGGGGTCTGTGATGCCAGAAGACAGACTGGGACCAGGCTAGCAGGGGTCTGTGATGCCAGAAGACAGACTGGGACCAGGCTAGCAGGGGTCTGTGATGCCAGAAGACAGACTGGGACCAGGCTAGCAGGGGTCTGTGATGCCAGAAGACAGACTGGGACCAGGCTAGCAGGGGTCTGTGATGCCAGAAGACAGACTGGGACCAGGCTAGCAGGGGTCTGTGATGCCAGAAGACAGACTGGGACCAGGCTAGCAGGGGTCTGTGATGCCAGAAGACAGACTGGGACCAGGCTAGCAGGGGTCTGTGATGCCAGAAGACAGACTGGGACCAGGCTAGCAGGGGTCTGTGATGTCAGAAGACAGACTGATACTGGGACCAGGCTAGCAGGGGTCTGTGATGCCAGACGACAGAATGGGACCAGGCTAGCAGGGGTCTGTGATGCCAGAAGACAGACTGGGACCAGGCTAGCAGGGGTCTGTGATGCCAGACGACAGACTGGGACCAGGCTAGCAGGGGTCTGTGATGCCAGAAGACAGACTGGGACCAGGCTAGCAGGGGTCTGTGATGCCAGAAGACAGACTGGGACCAGGCTAGCAGGGGTCTGTGATGC
Organism: Oncorhynchus tshawytscha; assembly: GCF_018296145.1. Classification (NCBI taxonomy): domain Eukaryota; kingdom Metazoa; phylum Chordata; class Actinopteri; order Salmoniformes; family Salmonidae; genus Oncorhynchus; species Oncorhynchus tshawytscha. The sequence goes on along the minus strand of NC_056439.1, from coordinate 51,783,642 downwards.
CAGAAGACAGACTGGGACCAGGCTAGCAGGGGTCTGTGATACCAGAAGACAGACTGGGACCAGGCTAGCAGGGGTCTGTGATGCCAGACGACAGACTGGGACCAGGCTAGCAGGGGTCTGTGATGCCAGAAGACAGACTGGGACCAGGCTAGCAGGGGTCTGTGATGCCAGAAAACAGACTGGGACCAGGCTAGCAGGGGTCTGTGATGCCAGAAAACAGACTGGGACCAGGCTAGCAGGGGTCTGTGATGCCAGAAGACAGACTGGGACCAGGCTAGCAGGGGTCTGTGATGCCAGAAGACAGACTGGGACCAGGCTAGCAGGGGTCTGTGATGCCAGAAGACTGGCCAGCCTCCCTATCTGCTTCATAGCATAATATTACATTTAGAACAAACAAACAGTCTTATTCTAAAATTGATTAAATTGTTGTTTTTTTGTCATCAATCTACACACAATACTCCATAATGACAAAGCAAAAAACAGGTTTAGACATTTTTGCAAATGTACTACAAATAAAAATAAAATTTCCATCAGTATTCAGACCATTTACTCAGTACTTTGTTGAAGCACTTTTGGCAGCGATTACAGCCTTGAGTCGTCTTGGATATGACGCTACAAGCTTGGTACACCTGTATTTGGGGAGTTTCTCCCCATTCTTCTTTGCAGATCCTTTCAAGCTCTGTCAGGTTGGATGGGGAGCTTCGCTGCACTCTGGAGCAGGTTTTCATCAAGGATCTCTTTGTACTTCACTCCGTTCAATTTTCCCTCGTTACCGACTAGTTTCCCAGGCCCTGCCGCCACCATGCTTCACCGTAGGGATGGTGCCAGGTTTCCTCAAGATGTGACACTTGGCATTCAGCCCAAACAGTTCAATCTTGGTTTCATCAGACCAGAGAATCTTGTTTCTAATGGTCTGAGAATCTTTAGGAGCCTTTTTGCAAACTCCAAGCGGGCGGTTTTACTGCTTTTTACTGAGGAGTGGCTTCCGTCTGTCCACTCCCCCATAAAAGGCCTGATTTGTGGAGTGCTGCGGAGATGGTTGCCCTTCTGGAATGTTCTCCCATCTCCACAGAGGAACTCTGGAGTTCTGTCATAATGACCATCGGGTTCTTGGTCACCTCCCTGACCAAGGCCCTTCTCCCCCAATTGCTCAGTTTGGCTGGGTGGACAGCTCTAGGAAAACTCTTGGTGGTTCCAAACTTCTTCCATTTAAGAATGATGGAGGTCACTGTGTTCTTGGGGGCCTTCAATGCTGGACACATTTTTGGTACCATTCCCCAGATCTGTGCCTCGACACAATCCTGTCTCTGAGCTCTACGGACAAATCCTTCGACCTCATGGCTTGGTTTTTGCTCTGACATGCACTGTCAACTGTGGGACCTTATATAGACAGGTGTGTGCCTTTCCAAATCATGTCCAATCAATTGAATGTACCTCAAGTGGACTCCAGTCAAGTTGTAGAAGCATCTCAAGGATGATCAATGGAAACAGGATGCACCTGAGCTCAAAATCGAGTCTCACAGCGAAGGGTCTGAATACTTATATTGTAAGTATTAAAGTAAGTTATAAAGTATTGAGATAAACTTTTGTTATTGACCAAATACTTATTTTCCACCATAATTTGCAAATAAATTCATTAAAAATCCTACAATGTGATTTTCTGGATTTTTTTTCTCTCATTTTGTCTGTCGTAGTTGAAGTGTACCTATGATGAATTACAGGCCCCTCCCATCTTTTTAAGTGGGAGAACTTGCACAATTGGTGGCTGACTAAATACTTTTTTGCCCCACTGTAAACTACCAGTATAATATGAGTGGTGAGGTCCCGAGGCAGCATATAAACTACCAGTATAATATGAGTGGTGAGGTCTCGAGGCAGCATATAAACTACCAGTATAATATGAGTGGCGAGGTCTCGAGGCAGCATATAAACTACCAGTATAATATGAGTGGTGAGGTCCCGAGGCAGCACATAAACTACCAGTATAATATGAGTGGTGAGGTCCCGAGGCAGCACATAAACTACCAGTATAATATGAGTGGTGAGGTCCCGAGGCAGCATATAAACTACCAGTATAATATGAGTGGTGAGGTCTCGAGGCAGCATATAAACTACCAGTATAATATGAGTGGTGAGGTCCCGAGGCAGCATATAAACTACCAGTATAATATGAGTGGTGAGGTCTCGAGGCAGCATATAAACTACCAGTATAATATGAGTGGTGAGGTCCCGAGGCAGCATATAAACTACCAGTATAATATGAGTGGTGAGGTCTCGAGGCAGCATATAAACTACCAGTATAATATGAGTGGTGAGGTCTCGAGGCAGCATATAAACTACCAGTATAATATGAGTGGCGAGGTCCCGAGGCAGCATATAAACTACCAGTATAATATGAGTGGCGAGGTCCCGAGGCAGCATATAAACTACCAGTATAATATGAGTGGCGAGGTCTCGAGGCAGCACATAAACTACCAGTATAATATGAGTGGCGAGGTCTCGAGGCAGCACATAAACTACCAGTATAATATGAGTGGTGAGGTCTCGAGGCAGCACATAAACTACCAGTATAATATGAGTGGTGAGGTCTCGAGGCAGCACATAAACTACCAGTATAATATGAGTGGTGAGGTCTCGAGGCAGCACATAAACTACCAGTATAATATGAGTGGTGAGGTCTCGAGGCAGCACATAAACTAACAGTATAATATGAGTGGTGAGGTCTCGAGGCAGCACATAAACTACCAGTATAATATGAGTGGTGAGGTCTCGAGGCAGCACATAAACTACCAGTATATCCACTATTGTTTATGTGTGCGTCTTCAAATGGCATCCTATTCCCTACATCGTGCAGCGGGCCCATATGGTCCTGGTTAAAAAGGGAATAGAGTCCCATTTGGAATGCAGAATTACGTCTCGGCTCTTATCAGTTAAATCAGGGTTTGCTGCCTGCTGCCATGTTGGCTTTGACTCGTGATTGGACTAGAGCGGAAGGAACCCCTGGAAAACCCAACCGCAGAACAGTACAGAAAACACACATTAAAACGCTGTGGACGGTGTTGTATAAATGGACATGGAACACAGGCTTACACATTAATACACACTGTGTTGCATATTAAAAGACTGGATATTTATTTTATCTTTATTTTACTAGGCAAGTCAGTTAAAAAGAACAAATTCTTATTTTCAATGACGGCCTAGGAACAGTGGGTTAACTGCCTGTTCAGGGGCAGAATGACAGATTTGTACCTTGTCAGCTCGGGGATTTGAACTTGCAACCTTCCGGTTACTAGTCCAACGATCTAAATATAGTGACAAGGCAACGACAACAAATTTTAAAAAACTGAACACAGGAAATATTGTATTTCCAAAAGGAAGAGTTAACAGGTGAAAATAAAAATGAGAAGAACGAGTGAATGAGGAGATGGGAACGAAGGCAGACAGCCAATAAGGTGTGGTGACAAGGCAGGCAGCCAATAAGGCGTGGCGACGAGGCAGACAGCCAATAAGGCGTGGCGACGAGACAGGCAGCCAATAAGGCGTGGCGACAAGGCAGGCAGCCAATAAGGCGTGGCGACGAGACAGGCAGCCAATAAGGCGTGGCGACGAGGCAGCCAGCCAATAAGGCGTGGCGACGAGGCAGGCAGCCAATAAGGCGTGGCGGCGAGGCAGCCAGCCAATAAGGCGTGGCGACGAGGCAGGCAGCCAATAAGGCGTGGCGGCGTTGTGCAGTGACGCTTAGTAGAGTCAGCTGAAAGCAGGATTGATCGGCCTGCAGAGAGAGAGGGTATCACAGCACATCAGGAGGGGTTACGAAGGACAGCTGCGTTCCGAAGGGATCCCTATTCCCTATATAGTGCACTACTTTAGACCAGAGCCCTGGTCTAAAGTAGTGCACTATATAGGGAATAGGGCTCTGGTCTAAAGTAGTGCACTATATAGGGAATAGGGTTCTGGTCTAAAGTAGTGCACTATTTAGGGAATATGACTCTGGTCTAAAGTAGTGCACTACATAGGGAATATGACTCTGGTCTAAAGTAGTGCACTATAATAGAGAATAGGGTGCCCTTTGGGACACAAAACAGTAAGGTAACGGTTGCTCTCGCCAGCCCTGGTCCTGTCTTCCCTCTAGGACCTGCAGTCTCAGCAACCTGGGGTGTGTGTGTGTGTGTGTGTGTGTGTGTGTGTGTGTGTGTGTGTGTGTGTGTGTGTGTGTGTGTGTGTGGATACCTCTTATATGACAGCAGCAACACTTACTGAATGACTGACACATTCCAGAAGTTACATCATCTTCTGGACACGAAACCATGACATCATCTCTACGGTCTAGTAATCCTTCACATAGTATTATAGTACTTAGATATACTTCATATAGTATTATAGTAGTTAGATATACATAGTATTATAGTACTTAGATATACTTCACATAGTATTATAGTAGTTAGATATACTTCACATAGTATCATAGTAGTTAGATATACATAGTATTATAGTAGTTAGATATACATAGTATTATAGTAGTTAGATATACATAGTATTATAGTAGTTAGATATACATAGTATTATAGTAGTTAGATATACATAGTATTATAGTAGTTAGATATACATAGTATTATAGTAGTTAGTTCTAGCATCTTCCTCATCTTGGGGATACTACACCATGTCTAGCACACAATGTTCAATAAAACAATGAATTACAGGATATCTATGGTCTGGTTTGCCTTCATGTTGATGTGTGGATTCACAACATCAACAATGCTACCCATTTAGCCGACTGCTGCCAGCGCCACCACCAGACTGCCATTCGTCCTACTCTACATTCCCAGTGCGGTGCGGTCGGTGCGAGGGAGCTGCGGGAAAAGGGGACAAAGAGCTGAGTGTTCAGATACCCGGGACTCCGAGGCTAGCGTCCCAAATGGTACCTTTTATTCCCTATTTAGTGCACTACTTTAGACCCTATTCCCTATATAGTGCACTACTTTAGACCCTATTCCCTATATAGTACACTACTTTAGACCAGAGCCCTATTCCCTATGTAGTGCAATACTTTAGACCAGAGCCCTATTCCCTATTTAGTGCACTACTTTTAAACAGGGCCTTAGTCAACGGTAGCGCACTACATCGGGAACAGGGTGCCATTTGGTACGAGGGTAAAGTGACATCTCAGCATTCTCAGACCTCCAACACACAGGACAGAATAGGACTGTTAGTCAGCCTACTGGGGCCAGCTGCTGCTGTTCAAGGGCCCACTCAACCCCTCCTCTGTCTCAACACACACCCTGCTCTGTGTGTCAGGGGGGTCACACACAGGGTACACTACAGCATAGCACTGATAGCGTGCGTGCACACACACACACACACACACACACACACACACAGTTAGAGCATTGGGCCAGTAACCAAAAGGTTGCTAGATTGAATCCCCGAGCTGACATGGTACAAATCTGTCATTCTGCCCCCTGAACAAGGCAGCTAACCCACTGTTCCTAGGCCATCATTGTAAATAAGAATTTGTTCTTAACTGAGTTGCCTGGTTAAATATAAATAAATAAACACACACACACACACACACAAAGGGTACACTACAGCACAACACTGATAGCACACACACACACACACACACACACACACACACACGGTTCACGACAGCACAGCACTACTGTTCAGACAGACACACTGATCAGGCAGACAAATACAGCTGTGCAGTAGAGTGGAGTACAGAACAATATTTATGTCAAGGAATCAAGGGCCTAAGGAGAACAATCCACTGTCGTGTACGAACGAAAGCCTCTTCTGACTAAGTGACCAGGTCAGTGGAAAGTGGTGACAGCCAGATGTTGTAGAAGTGACCGTTCCTGTCAGCCATTCTCCTGTTGCCTATAGGCTAAGAATCACTCGGAGTAAACCAATGATGAAGCCTGAATATACACCCACGTGTTTCATGAGCTGAAATAAAAAAGACCCAAGAAATGTTCCATAAAACGCACAAAAACCTTCCCTCAAAATGTTGAGCATAAATTTGAGTACATCCGTTAGTGAGCATTTCTCCTTTCCCAAGCTAATTCAACCACCTGACAGGTGTGGTATATAAAGAAGATGATTACACAGGTGTACCTTGTGCTGGGGGACACTAAAAGGCCACTCAAAACTGTGCAGATTTGTCACAAAACAATGCCTCAGGGGTCTTAAGTTGAGGGAGCATGCAATTGACATGCTGACTGCAGGAATGTCCACCAGAGATGTTGCCAGATTATTGAATGATCATTTCTCTACCATAAGCCGCCTCCAACATCGTTTTAAAGAATTTGGCAGTACGTCCAAATGGACTCACAACCGCAGACTGCATGTATGGCATCGTGTGGGCGAGCGGTTTGCTGATGTCAGCGTTGTGAACAGAGTGCCCCATGGTGGTGGTGAGGTTATGGTATGAGCAGGCATAAGCTATGGACAACGAAAACAATTGCATTTTATCGATGGCAATTTGAATGCACAGAGACACCATGAAGAGAGCCTGAGTCTCATTGTCGTGATATTCATCCGCCGCCATCACCTCATGTTTCAGCATCATATTGCACGGCCCCATGTCGCAAGGATCTGTAGACAATTCCTTGAAGCTGAAAACGTCCCAGTTCTTCCATGGCCTGCATACTCACCAGACATGTCACCCATTTGAGCCTGTTGAGGATGCTCTGGATCGACGTGTACGACAGCGTGTTCCAGTTCCCGCCAATATCCAGCAACTTCCTATCCAGCGCTGCATGAGGCAACTGATGGTCAAGCCAGATACTGACTGGTTTTCTGATCCACGTCTAGTGCTGTGGCGGTCACGAAATTTCCCCAGCCGGTGATTGTCAAGCAAATAACTAGAAGTCTCACTGTAATTGACCGTTACATTCACACCTAGCCTACAAGCCACTGATGTGGACCTTTGCAACATCTACATTTTTTTAAAAGTCTAATAAATCCATGTAATATAGTCTACACCGTCACGATAAATCCATCATTTATTTTAGACAGGTCTAAAGAAACATGATACGAAGGAAAGGTAATCTATTGCAGAAGAACAGAATAGCATCCTCTGAGTTGTCCTAATGTTAGGGTCCTGATCTGGCTATGCCAAATGGCTGTGGGCTACGCTAGCTCATTTAGCAGACAAGATTTGCTTCGAATTTTATACTATTTTATAGCATGAAGAATACAATTCAACAAAGCTGAATAGAATAGAAAGGATATTTTCTCCAAACGATCTGAGGGAGTGCGAACCTGCGGCTATTCTGTGTTGAGCAGTTAACAAAGAAACAGGTCCTCCAATATGCTTCATTTAGAGTTATTAATGTAACTTTAGTTGTTCTACAAACGTTGGGCTATACATTTTGATTTGTGATACATTGTAAGGCTGTATGATGCGACTCTAATGAAGATTCTAAAAAAGTTGCTTGAAAAGGCATGAGCTCTGCTTTGCTTTTTTGCGCAGGCTGTACACACTTCATCAGTCTCTCATTCACAATTTGACAAGAACTTGATTAATGCCCCGAATTTCACAGCGGCATCCCCTTTGTGTGGCTGTAATGCCCCCTAAAAAAATCCATGCCTTTTGTGGCCAGTGGCCATTTTGCCCTTCTCCCTGAGTGCTGCACGCTCCGAAGCACCTCTCACTCACATGGCTCTCCATCACGTGATCGGGTCTTTCTCACAGGCTACAAGTGAAGACAGACACATCGGGGAGTCAACTGTGCGAGTCCTTATCCAATTCCGAGGTGCATATTGAAGATATTGGAAGAACTGTCCACATTTACATTGCGTCAGCCAACAGCAAAAGCCTATGTCAGTCTACTATCCCCCATAGTAAAAAATTTGACCTATTCTATTCTGTGCAAGAAATAAATATTCCAAATATAGTCTGAGACAGTTGTGGGATGCGATAGATCCCCAAAGTAATACAACCACTCCCATTTAAAAAATAATCAAATGTTAAACAATGCAACGTGGCTGACGCAACAGATCAGAACAGATTTAGCTTAAAACGTTGATAAACTATTAGGCTATTTCTTCTCATTATAAGCACAGCAATGAACACACCATTAGGCTATTTCTTCACATTATAAGCACAGCAATGAACACATGGCATTAGTCTATAAGCACAAATGTTCCATTAGTGGACAACACCATTATCAAAAGTGACCACAAATGCAATTATGCAGGTAACGCTTTTATTATGAAGGTGCGTTTTTAAACTGGAAACTCACGCGCTGCTTATGTATGTAGTTAGGCTCTACACCCCGTGTAAAGCGGATTAATGTGCTCAATTTTAAGAAGTTATTTGGCCACTTTAGTTGTGATACAAACCTTGTCAAAACACATAGGCCTAGGGATTAGGCTACATGAGGTGTGCGACTATGATTCAAAAAAGTCGCAAAAAAATTAAAAAAAAAAAAAAGATGTTGCTTATGCTGGGAATCATTCACAAGTGATAGGCTAATATTGTCACCGTATCTTTTTATTTTATTTAACTAGGCAAGTAAATTCAGAACAAAATCTTGTTTACAACGACGGCCATCAAACTATTCCTGGTGTAATCTTGTCTTTACATATACCAAATAATATATGTGTGACATTTGTTTTGATTTAGAATGGTCCATTATCATGCACCCGTCTGGAAACAGGGAGAGGGGGAAAAAGACATGTCATCTACGCACTTAAATAGCAAATGGACGAGGCTTTTCCCCTGGTTCATTTTCATGCAAGCCAGGTAGGCTCATATTAAGAAAGTTGAGAAATAAATATAGTATGCCTGGCCTATAGATAGCTGATGGGATCCTCCTCTTTTTAATAGAGGCCATCACTCTGTTTTCTCCCACAATTGCAGAGCCGATAGAAATGTTGAGCAACATGAGCTCATCGGCTCTCATGAAGTGTTTGATTCGATTTTCAATTACATTTGCATTGATGTCAGAGTGCTGAGTGCCAGGCAGTTAATTAAGCAAGTTTGGTCGGCTATTCATGACCACAAGCAGCATCAGAGCTCGGAGAAGCCTAATTACCATCACTAAACGATCATGTGGAATTTGACTGCCTTCATGACAGCCGACGTGGCAGTAATACGGTCACTGCAACAGCCCTATCCACGGCCCTACCTGTTTTTAAGGTATCTCTGTGAAAATATGCATATCTGTATTCCCAAGTCATGTGAAATCCATAAATTAGGGTCTAATTAATTTATTTCAATTGACTGTTTTCCATATATGGACTGTAAACTCAGTAAAATCATTGAAAATTGTTGCATGTTGCGTTTATAAATGTTTTTCCAGTGTAGTTTAGTGCAGGGAATGAACTACAATGACCATAATCCATTGCGCATCTACTTGTCCGATCTGTGTGGAGCAGACACAACAACGGAGAGACGAGTGAAGAATGAGTGACTGAGAGGAAGAGAGGGCAGTTGCATGATTGATAGTTGGTATTCAGCACAGGCAGCAGCTCTATAGAGGATGAGATGATGACTTGGAATGAAATAATAAAGTCATCAAATAAAACTAATGTAATAATACACAATAACATCAAAACGCAGGGAAGTCCCTCAGATCTTTCTTCCATTATTAAGTCACATGACTATACAGGCCTATAGAGTCAGGGTGATGTAATACAGGCCTATAGAGTCAGGGTGATGTAATACAGGCCTATAGAGTCAGGGTGATGTAATACAGGCCTATAGAGTCAGGGTGATGTAATACAGGCCTATAGAGTCAGGGTGATGTAATACAGACCTATAGAGTCAGGGTGATGTAATACAGGCCTATAGAGTCAGGGTGATGTAATACAGGCCTATAGAGTCAGGGTGATGTAATACAGACCTATAGAGTCAGGGTGATGTAATACAGGCCTATAGAGTCAGGGTACTGTAATACAGGCCTATAGAGTCAGGGTGATGTAATACAGGCCTATAGGGTCAGGGTACTGTAATACAGGCCTATAGAGTCAGGGTACTGTAATACAGGCCTATAGAGTCAGGGTGATGTAATACAGACCTATAGAGTCAGGGTGATGTAATACAGGCCTATAGAGTCAGGGTGATGTAATACAGGCCTATAGAGTCAGGGTGATGTAATACAGGCCTATAGAGTCAGGGTGATGTAATACAGGCCTATAGAGTCAGGGTGATGTAATACAGACCTATAGAGTCAGGGTACTGAGTCAGGGTACTGTAATACATACCGATGACACTTCCAATGGTTGTTTCAGAACTAATCATTTTACACTTCAGTGAGTAGGACTGGACACGTTTATATAAACGGGACACTGCCGTGCTAGACAGAGTCCCAAATGGTACCCTATTCTCTACACCTTTCGCCAGGGCCCATAGTGCACTACTTTTGACTAGAGCGAGCCCTGTGTAAGAAACAGGATTCCATTTGGATACCAGAGGCCTAGCTTGAAGAGAGGTGCAGAAGCTGAGGTGCAGAGAGTGAACTATAAAAAGGGAGGTGGAATCAATACAAAGTCACACTGATGCATCACAGGACAAGAGAGACACACTGAGTGACAGTTCGATTCACACTGAACCAGTCCCATGTGTGTCAATCTAACTCTAAATCAAGGGTCAACTGCAACTGTATTTGAATAAATCTACTGCAGATAAGCAATCTAACGACACTACCTATAGCTTCCTCTTTCGACAAAATACGTTGCTGTAGATCAGTGAAAAATAAAAATACAAATTTAAAAGATATAATATGCAAAATGCAGGGGGGGGGACAAAATTCACATAGAAATGTAAGTTATAGATCTGCCATTTGTCTCGAAAGCCAGTCTACGACGCCATAGATCTGTTCTACGTGAGCTATTTCTATACTTCCCATTCTTAAGATTAATTTTTGCATCTTTTCCTTTCGGTTTTGTACACCAGCTTCAAAAACAGTTGACAATACAATATTTCTGGTTTGGAAAATATATTTCCACAGCGGATTAGATGGTGCAATGATTCTCAACACAATGACTGCTTTGTTTTCACACATAAACTGAACATAGGCAAGCTATTATAATTTTAGCAACCAGGAAATGGTGGAGAGATTTCTGCATAGTGCACCTTTAACGGGTAGAAAGAAAGCCATGTAACGAACACCAATGACATTTCATTGATTAGCCTACAGTATGTACGTCCAACGGAAGTCATGTGCAATACAGAAATTTCTCTCAATTGACCCCAAGATACTGTCATGAAGAAATTATTGGGGGGGGGGGGACAAGTCAGAGAAGAGAGACCAAAAGGAGATCAACTTTACAAAGGCTGTATAAAAAAAATAATCTGATTTTCAAGAATAAACTCTGAAAATGATGCCAAGGGTTTACTAGTATACAAGCCTCGACACACGCAGGGGGAATAATGTCCTGTAAAGCAAACGAACACACTGACGTGTCTGTATTCATGAAATGTCTCAGAGTAGGAGTTCTGATCTAGGATCAGATCCCCTGTGTTCTATTATATTATAATCTAAAACAAAACTGACCCTAGATCAGCACTCCTACCCTGAGACAGACAGTGCAGGCCTGCCTGGATAAAGTCATGACGTGATACAAACAGCTTCTAGAGGACCAAGTGTTGCTGAAAGTCATTCAGCTTCATCAGAGAAACAAGCTGTCGAGAGTGTGTTGCCAAACCAAATGGCGCCCTGTTCCCTACGGTGTCGTACTGTTCACCAGAGATCTGGTCAAAAGTAGTGTGTCGGGGAATAGTTAAGGTGCCATTTGGGATGCAATCAGCGTTCAAGAGATTTCTGCTAAATCATGTTGTTCGTTTCAATATTTAGTTTTGGAATCCATATTCCTGTTCTGCCATTGGGCTAGGCCTCTATTCCTGTTCTACCATTGGACTAGGCCTCTATTCCTGTTCTGCCATTGGACTAGGCCTCTATTCCTGTTCTGCCATTGGACTAGGCCTGTATTCCTGTTCTGCCATTGGATTAGGCCTGTATTCCTGTTCTGCCATTGGACTAGGCCTGTATTCCTGTTCTGCCATAGGACTAGGCCTCTATTCCTGTTCTGCCATTGGACTAGGCCTCTATTCCTGTTCTGCCATTGGACTAGGCCTCTATTCCTGTTCTGCCATTGGACTAGGCCTCTATTCCTGTTCTGCCATTGGACTAGGCCTCTATTCCTGTTCTGCCATTGGACTAGGCCTATATGACACAATAAGGTGCCTGAAGAAATAAATCAGAATCCCTTGATTATGTTCTCCCTTGTTGCAGCACCAGATTACACCATGTGACACTGGCTTTATGTTTCAGAGGTCTGTGTTGCCTTGGCCCTCCAGTGGGCTCTCACCCCTAGCCTGGCTGGTGGTCTGTGTTGCCTTGGCACTGCAGTGAGCTACCACCCCTAGCCTGGCTGGTGGTCTGTGTTGCCTTGGCACTGCAGTGAGCTACCACCCCTAGCCTGGCTGGTGGTCTGTGTTGCCTTGGCCCTCCAGTGGGCTACCACCCCTAGCCTGGCTGGTGGTCTGTGTTGCCTTGGCCCTCCAGTGGGCTACCACCCCTAGCCTGGCTGGTGGTCTGTGTTGCCTTGGCCCTCCAGTGAGCTACCACCCCTAGCCTGGCTGGTGGTCTGTGTTGCCTTGGCACTCCAGTGAGCTACCACCCCTAGCCTGGCTGGTGGTCTGTGTTGCCTTGGCACTGCAGTGGGCTACCACCCCTAGCCTGGCTGGTGGTCTGTGTTGCCTTGGCCCTCCAGTGGGCTACCACCCCTAGCCTGGCTGGTGGTCTGTGTTGCCTTGGCACTGCAGTGAGCTACCACCCCTAGTCTGGAGGAACCAGGCAGCCATCAGTCAGGCTGGTTTCCCCATCCAGGCTTCCCTCTACCCCAAATAACATCTAATTTCCTCTTCAGGAGATGTTTTCATGTTTGGCATGACAACCATAAGTGGTGAAGAATAGCCAACTCTCATTTTCCTGGAAATGCAGCCATATGACGGGACGTTAGAGAGATGAGGGAGTCCAAACCATAGAGATCATTCCTAAGGTCCAAACCTTCTAAATCAATTGGATGGGTGGCATCCATCTCTGTTTGAAACTCATTGGTCCTGGGACAAGGCTACTGGCTAGTTTAGCTATGCCTAAACTTTGGCAGAGAGAGTAGACCTACAGCAGTTGTTAGCTAGCTAGTCATTTAACTTAGGAAGAAACGTCCAATTGAATAGGATAGTAATTGACTAACATTTAGTCACACGGTCAATGCAATGGGGCTGGTTGTTCTTCTGATGCGACAATATAACCATCACTGCAGCTCAGCGGCTGTATCGTTCATCAGAGCAAACTGCCTGCTTGTCTTAGCACTATCAAGTATGTCAAAGTATAGATACTGTGGGGGGGACAAGACAAGGAACACGACTTACCTCGGGATACAACTCGGGGACGATCCATCTATTTCCCATGTAGCGAACAGGTTCATTGGCACCGGTCTGTTGAGCGCCCCGCCACCGAAGCTCAACCGGCCACTTCTCTCCGCCATGGTTCGTTATGAATCTGCCTGAACGTCCACACGAACCGGGGCGGTACAAAAATATATACCTATCTGAATTTTAAAAATGAATTTGTCTTGAAGTGCGATGGTAAAAATATTTTTTTTAAAAACACACACACACACACACACGCACACACACAAAAAAACAAAAAACAGTTCTTTATGCGATTAAATTCGTACAATGTGGAATTAGTGCAGCAGGTTGTTCCGGACCAAATGCTCACATGTCAGACTTGCATACACTGTTCCCTAGAACTGCAGTACTTTGCTCCCACTGCCACCCCCCAGGAAATAACGTCATTGCTGGCCATGGACGCAGCCTTCATTCAGATCAGGGGCACAGGCTGGCGAAGTGGCATGCAAGCAATGTCCTTGAACCGTGCGATTCATCCCAACCTACAGGCAAAAATATGTCAAGAAAATGTATCGTTTTACAATGTATATGAATAGATGTATTGTTATCTTGCTCGAAGACCTCTGAAACAAGTGGAGTTACTACACAAATATGTTACATCTTCACTCGTCTCCAAGCAACCGACTAGGCGCGGTCTGCAGGTGCATCTTCTCAAAAAATGTTGTTGTTTTTTGCCGCTCCTAAGATAAAAAGCACATATTTCCTGCATTAACATCAGCCCATTGAAATGTGTAAAAAAAAAAAAAATGTATCATTAAAGATTGTCTCTGACATATATTAACATAATTGAGACTGTCGCACAGATGTTTATTTTTTTTCGGTTCTCCATTACATCGTTACAAGGTTGCTTCGGGTAACTTCGACCAATATCGGACTAAAGGAGTCTCAACGTTACGTTTTTTTTTTTGTCGAAGGACCTTCCTTCCGTGTTCTGTTTAAAGGGCGAAATGGCTCTGGAAGCCAAAACAACGAAATAGTCCATCTAAAGATGAATCGATTCTCAATCTCGTTACCCTCTACTTTCATATCACATCAAAATAAATTCAGAAATGCAACAACAACATCAAAAATACACACTTACTATACACCAATGGAGGCTAGTGGGGGGAGTTATAGGAGGACAGGCTCATTGTAACGGCTGGAATGGAATCAATGAAACAGAGTCATAATATGTGGTCTCCATATGTTTTGTGTGTTTTTGATACCATTCCGTTTATTCTATCCCAGCCAATACAATGAGCCCGTCCTCCTATAGCTCCTCCCACCAGCCGCCAATGCTGTACACTGTTTTCACAGGGTTTTAACACAGTTGCAGAAGACAGTATTTTTCAGTGACCACATGTTTGTGGCGTCGGTCTTCCTTTTAAACGCAGGTGTTTTGTAGACACAGCTAATTAGTACAGCACTCTGTCTTCTGCCTGTTGTCTGTAAACAAGCGCTGTAACGTGGAGATGTGGCTGTGTGGGAACCGTAACCCCTATTAAGGTGAGTATCCATATGTTTCCAAAACAGGCACACCGCAAAGCAATGTGTGTTAATGTTCAAGGCCAAGCGGCTCACGGCTCCTAACAAAACTCCCCCCCCCCTACAGAAGATGCTTTTCTCTAATGATTTATGTGTAATGAGTCATGATCAAGGACAATGGCGGTAACCCTGACGATTCAGCGTTCTAATTTAGTGGGTGTTCTGTTGCAGAATTTTAAAGTTTTACAAGACAAAGGGAAAAGACGAGGCTAGACGGTCTGTCTTTGGACATGTGTACGTACTGTATAAACACCATCTGTTGGGACGGTCACACAGTTACTTTTTTAATCCCACATACATCATTTACAAGTTTTCTTTGTATGACCTAGAGGAATCGTCACTCATTTTGTGGGAGTTTATTGGCCATTGACAAGATAGTTACTAACAAGAGAAACCGAAAGAGGACTTTTTTCCCCCATAGAGGCAATAATGGGTCACCTGATCCATATTTATGCAGGACAATTCAAATTTAGACAACAAAAAAAAAAAACGAACGAAATCTAAATCATTTCACCAATGCTTCATTTACATTGTGTGTAACTGGTGACACAACCAGTAAATGCATTAGATTTGAGACAGCTTCATGACGTCATTACCACTTCTGAGCGATCAATTGTGTCATCAATGTCTCATTGAAACGTTCAGTCTACACTTACAGCTCAATTATGCCACCTAGTGGTATATTTAAGCAATAAGGCTTAGGGGTTGGTATATGGCCAATACACCATTCTTATGCATGATGGAGTGCCTGGACGCAGCCTTTAGCCGTGGTATATTGGCCATATATCATAAACCCCCAATGTGCCTTATTGCTATTATAAACTAGTTACCAATGTAATTAGAGCTGTAAAAATAGATATTTTTCTCATACCTGTGGTATATGGTCTGATATACCACTGCTGTCAGCCAATCAGCATTCAGGGCTCGAACCATTTTGGTTATAAATCGTGATACAGTATGCAGTTGTAAAATACAATATTTATTTTTCAAATGGCAAATTGTATTCCCAAATACTTCACATTACTTGGCAAAGATCATTTTTTATGACACCTTTATTTTGACAGGGAGTGAAATAGAATAAAACTTTATTGTCCATCCCAGGGTGGACATTTTTTTTCTTTGGTGGCATCACCTTCCATTAAAAAGATGACATACACATGTGTTCTCACATCACAAACATTCCATCACACTGCATAACCTAACAACATAGAGGACATTAATACATTCACTCACAATTGTCCGCTGTCCTAAATGCACTAGATAGATAAGTACATATACCGATACAATTTAAGTTGCAATTTAGTAGTCCAACAACAGCACAAGGAAGGAACAAATGTTTGAACACGTTCTTCTTGACCGTGGGAATTCTGAAGCGCCGGCCAGAGGGAAGTCTCTCCAACTGAGGGTGGGAGGGGTCGTCGCCAACGACAGTCAGTGTCTTCTTTTTGGGTTGCCTTGTGGAACAGAACGCTCAACTGTGCCTGTGGTCGGACCAATTACTCTGCTGGCTGTGTTTACTATTCTGATCAGTTTTCTTTTGCGCCTCATGCTCAGATTACCATACCAGACTGTCATCTTGAACGTGAGGATGCTCTCCACCAGACTTCTGTACACCCTCTCCAGAACATCCTGGTTGACCCCTAAACCCTTCCATTTCCGAACTAAAAGCAGGCGCTGGCTTGCTTTAAATAAAAGAAGAGAAAAACAGTCTGTGTTCTCTGTAAAACTCAGCTTGTCATCCATTTGTGTCCCTAGGTATTTAAAACACTCAACCACCTCCACTGATTGGTCTTTCAGAGTGAGTGGTTGGGACATTGGCAGGTTGTTGTCATTGTTGATCAGCTCCTGTGTCTTTTCCACATTGATGTGGAGGGCCACTTGGCCGACACCATTCTTGAAGGTTGTTGGTCTGTTTTAAAACAGCTGTCCCCATCTGACAGAGCATCTTTAATAAAGAGTCCCACCAGAGCTGTGTCATCCACGTACTTGAAAAGCCTCACGTTTTTTCCTTGGATCTTCATCTGGTCTGCGTAGATAAAGAAACAACAGTGGTGCAAGGACACGCCCCTGGGGTGCCCCTGTGTTCGGGGTCAGTTCATCAGAGAGAGGACATGCCCCTGGGTTCAGGTCTCTCTGATGAACTGACCTGAACACGGGCGCCTAAGGGGGGTGTCCTCTCTCTGAACACAGAGGCACCCCAGGGGCGTGTCCTCTCTCTGATGAACTGACCCCGAACACAGGGACACCCCAGGGACGTGTCCTCTCTCTGAACCCAGGGGCACCCCAGGGGCGTGTCCTCTCTCTGAACACAGGGGCACCCCAGGGACGTGTCCTCTCTCTGATGACCTGACCCCGAACACAGGGGCACCCCAGGGGCATGTCCTCTCTCTGAACCCAGGGGCACCCCAGGGACGTGTCCTCTCTCTGATGAACTGACCCCGAACACAGGGGCACCCCAGGGACGTGTCCTCTCTCTGATGACCTGACCCCGAACACAGGGGCACCCCAGGGACGTGTCCTCTCTCTGATGACCTGACCCCGAACACAGGGGCACCCCAGGGACGTGTCCTCTCTCTGATGAACTGACCCCGAACACAGGGGCACCCCAGGGACGTGTCCTGTGAACAATGTTAACATACCTTAAGCGCTGATTTTAACCAACACTCTGCATCATGGTCCACACTGTTAGACAGCAAAATATTTTTTTAAAGTGTTTTAGGATTTTAAAAAACCCCAATGAAAACAGAAGCCATGTCCAGGCCATCAGATGATTGACAGATGTCCTGCTCTCTGTTTAGCAGAGAGCAGCGCCACTCCTGAATCCTGCAGGTTATTGTCACTCAGGTCCAGCTCTCGTTCTTGTGAGGTGTTTGAGATGAGAACGGAGGCAAATGCTTTCATGTAAGGTTCCCTCCATCCAGACAATGTGGAAAACAATAGTTCATAGTGTATTTGTATCAGGATACAAACCATTGAGCGCTGCTCCTGCGTGATTGACTTAAACGTTAAACGCAAGAGATGTCGCCTCAATCGGAAATGACCTTGAAATGTCAAGCGAGCTACAGCACGGCCATAATGGAGAACGTTTAAACTGAGATCAGAATCTGACAAACTATTGGCCCTACAAAATAAAATGATGCTGTTTAGAAAATTTGCCGAAAACTTGCAGAATTCTGGGATCAATTATCTTTACCTTGATGATGATCAATTATTGGAGTATAAATCCATAGACATACATGTGCAAGTCAAGGCATATCGATACCAATGAGCATAATGACAACGTGAAATCTCCAGCAGCTTGGTTTGCTGTGTGTTACTGACGAGGCTGGAGACTCAGAAATCACTTCGTCTGATCTGGAGGTATTTTTGACTTCAGTTCAAACATGTACAGCTTTCCCTTTCTGAAATCAGCAACACAAAAAGCCCAGAGCTGACCAATGTGCAGGTGACACTTTGGCTTCTGAGAGAAGCTCAGTTAGCTTTTGATCTCCTCCACTAGAGAATACGGTCATTCCGCTTGTTCAGACAGCGGAACAGATTGATGCAGCTCGCTGGAGACAGGGGATTCTCCCTGATCTTCTCCTTGATGTAGTTCAGTTTCCTCATTGGTCTGTGAGCTGCTTCCTGTCTGTGTCAATAGGCCTTGTAGGAGAGTATGATTGGACTCCAGTGAGAGGCCCAGAAGGAAGCGGAAGAAAAGGTCCAGGTGTCCATTCTTACTCAGTAAGGCCATGTCTTGAGGCAGTGTGTCTTCAGACATCTGAAGTTGTTTTGGTTAGGGGGGGGTGGGTTTTCTTGCTTGGTTAATAGATTTACATTATCTTTGGTGAATGTGACAAACACAAACACAGCAGCAAGAAACTCCTGGATGCTCAGAGGAACAAAGCTGAACACTGACACTTCTCTCACATCAATGCCACACTCTCTTAGGTCTACCTCATAGAAGATCAGATTGCTTTTCTCCAGCTGTTGGAAGGCCAGTTTTCCCCCATCTTCAGAATCTCTTGTGTGTGAATCTGTCTCGGCTTTCTCTTGTCCCCCATGAATATTTCTGGGGTTTTGTGTAACACGTTGTAGTTCAAGAAGTGTGAGTAAATCTCAGTCAGAGTGTTGTGCATCTCTCCCGCTATCTCTCTCTCTGCTTCTCCCAAATGTATTTCTATAAGAGTGGTAGAGATCCAACTAAAGATTGCACATGACGTCGGGGCTCCTTGATGCCTTTATGTGTGGGATTTATTCTGCTGGCCAGGATCTCATCACTGATTCTCTTCCTAAAGTACTTCCCCTTCTGTGGGTCGATGAACACTCGATGGGGATTGGATTGGCTGCTGCAGAATGGGAGATTTATCCACAAGAGAGGAGAGGTAGGCAGAATCCCCTTGATTGAGGTTTGTCAGCAGTTTATGCACTGAGGTTGAATCTGTGACGTCACAACAGCTCTTGTTGTTCTGGAAGTCTTGAGGAAGTCGGCACTCATCCAGACCATCAAAGACAAACAGAACGTTGTACTTGTCAAAGTTGGTTTCCATAGAGAAGTGATTAAAAAACAAACTTCAAATAAGCTCTATTTCTTTAAAAAAAAAAAAAAAAATCAAATTCAACTCCCAAAAAGAGAATATAATTTTGACATAATTTTCTCTTCCTTCAGCCCCAGTCCAAAAGAAACTTCACTACAGAGTGTTTTTAAGATGCCAGAGACTTCTTCTGTCAGCACCTTTCTGATTTGTCTTGTCTAGTCCAGGTAAAGGCTCCAAGATCGTCGTTCCAGGTCTTCTAGATGCTCTGCTTCTGTCTTACCTCATGTTCTGTATTGACCTGTGACCTCTGTGACATAGAAGCTCTATATTGATCTGTCGTGTTTGGTTTCATTGTTTGGGTATTATTTCAAAACACACCTTCAACTCTTCCTCTTCAGCAAGTTCATCTAAAAAGACCTGACACTGCATTAAAAAATGTGTTTAGTTTTAAACACGTTACACTCATATCACACATGTTAACGTTACTATGATATAGAACAGTGGTAGGGTAGCCTAGTGGTTAGAGTGTAGAGAAGGTAGGGTAGCCTAGTGGTTAGAGTGTAGAGAAGGTAGGGTAGCCTAGTGGTTAGAGTGTAGAGGCGGTAGGGTAGCCTAGTGGTTAGAGTGTAGAGGAGGTAGGGTAGCCTAGTGGTTAGAGTGTTGAGGAGGTAGGGTAGCCTAGTGGTTAGAGTGTAGAGGAGGTAGGGTAGCCTAGTGGTTAGAGTGTAGAGGAGGTAGGGTAGCCTAGTGGTTAGAGTGTAGAGGAGGTAGGGTAGCCTAGTGGTTAGAGTGTAGAGGAGGTAGGGTAGCCTAGTGGTTAGAGTGTAGAGGAGGTAGGGTAGCCTAGTGGTTAGAGTGTAGAGGAGGTAGGGTAGCCTAGTGGGTAGAGTGTAGAGGAGGTAGGGTAGCCTAGTGGTTAGAGTGTAGAGGAGGTAGGGTAGCCTAGTGGTTAGAGTGTAGAGGAGGTAGGGTAGCCTAGTGGTTAGAGTGTAGAGGAGGCAGGGTAGCCTAGTGGTTAGAGTGTAGAGGAGGTAGGGTAGCCTAGTGGTTAGAGTGTGGAGGAGGTAGGGTAGCCTAGTGGTTAGAGTGTAGAGGAGGTAGGGTAGCCTAGTGGTTAGAGTGTTGAGGAGGTAGGGTAGCCTAGTGGTTAGAGTGTAGAGGAGGTAGTGTAGCCTAGTGGTTATAGTGTAGGGGCGGCAGGGTAGCCTAGTGGTTAGAGTGTAGAGGAGGTAGGGTAGCCTAGTGGTTAGAGTGTAGAGGAGGTAGGGTAGCCTAGTGGTTAGAGTGTAGAGGAGGTAGGGTAGCCTAGTGGTTAGAGTGTAGAGGCGGCAGGGTAGCCTAGTGGTTAGAGTGTAGAGGAGGTAGGGTAGCCTAGTGGTTAGAGTGTAGAGGAGGTAGGGTAGCCTAGTGGTTAGAGTGTAGAGGAGGTAGGGTAGCCTAGTGGTTAGAGTGTAGAGGAGGTAGGGTAGCCTGTTTTATGGTAATATCATCTATCTTTTCATATTTGTGCAAATGGACACAATTCAATGGATATCAATCAATAGATCAATAGATCTAAGGATATGTATAAATAAAGGGCTCAGTTGTACTACTGAATACCTCTTCCGCATTTACCCCAACCACTCTGAATCAGAGAGGTGTGGGGGGCTGCCTTAATCAACCTCCATGCTCAGGGGTAGAACAACAAATGTTTGTTTTTTTAACCTTTTGTCAGCTCGGGATCTGATCCAGCAACCTTTCAGTTACTGGCCCAATGCTCTAACCACTAGGTTACCTGTAAGAATGTTGGAAGGCTAGCTCTATTGGGTGCAGATGACTGTACTGATCACTTGTGTCTGTAGGTATCCAGATGAAGCATACCAAAGGAATGTCAATTGGTATGTTGTGCAGATCACATTTACCATCCTCCTCCCTTACCTCTTCAATATGGACAAGTTGTGTATGAAACCATTGTTTCATGAGTGCAATGTTCATTGTCTATAGAACATTAGCCTGGTTCCAGATCTTTGTGCCATTTCATTCAACTCCTTGCCAAATATAAATGGCACGACAAACAGACTGGTTCCCAGGCTAGAAGAACGGACATTTAAAATCTAACATTTTCTGTACAATGGTTTTCTTAATAAAAATAAACATTTTCAAGTATTGTTCTCTTGGGTAGAAAATACATATTAAAATTGTTGAGTCAAATTTAAAAGTAGAAGTATCCATTTAATAAGAAATATAGTATTTTTCAGCAAATGTTAAAACTAAACCTTGTGTCTGTAAATTCTGTGTTTCATTTACACGAGGTGTCTGAGGTGTAGATTGGAATCACAGACAGGGCCAAAGTGGTGATGGAAATATAACCTTGTATTGATTAGACTCATAACAGAAAACTCAGGGACAGAAAGTTTCACTTCAAAATGGTACAGATGTCATTAAATCACAATGAGACGTACAATCTGCAGTGAGAACGATAAGATAAATCAACAGGAATGTGACCCAATCAAAAGATCTCAAAAATCACACTGTACATTTCCTGAAACGGTTCAGTTTTCCCCAAGGAACATGTTTTAATTATTCAATATGGCAACAAAAAAAAAACAATTAGAAGTTGAATTGAGGAAGCATGATCCGAACCTATAAACACAAAAGGCTCCCAAAACAGAGAAAAAAACATTACAGGGCATCCAAGTTACTGGCACAACAACCAATTCTCTGATTTAAAAAATGAGAGATTGTGGGAGTGTGTCGCCAAAGGCAAGCCTCTCCATTCATTCCACACTAGCAAGCAAGCAGGCCGCCACAAAGCCAGGCGCCATGGTCTCAGCATGACAACTCTTCAGTCCATACCACTATGAGGCTGGTGGTCACATTAAAAATCAGGACAGGCTTATTGGAATAGATGGAATGGATTAAATGGAACGCTATGAAGGATTCTGCTCCTCTCATTCCATTCCAGCCATTCCAATGAGACGGTCCTCCCTCCAGCCACTGCACTACAACACCGAACTACACACCCCCCAGTGGGGCTCAGTGCTGGCTCTCAACCGAGGGGGAGCGAGACCGGGACGGAGACTGCTTCCGGGCCGGGACAGGGGAACTGGGAGGAGGAGTGCGAGAACGGGAGCGTGGGGGAGGGGTACGGGAGCGAGGGGCAGGAGATCTGGACCGGGACGGAGAGCGCGAGGTGGAGCGATGTGCAGCCCTGCCCCCTCCTGCAGAAGAAGGCTTCTTCTCCGGGGTACGGCTGGCCGAGCGAGATCGGGGGCTCCTGGAGCGGTTACGACTCCTGCTACGGGACTTGGAGCGTGGGGAACGGCTACGGGACCGGGAGTAGCTACGAGAGCCGCGGGAACGACTCCTGCTGTGGCTGTTGGAACAGAAGAATGACAAGTTTTGTTCCCCCCCTCCTCCAAGAGCCGTAATATATTACTAACTCTCCCTGGACACTTGTCAGTCCCCACTTTCACCCACATGCCTGTCTCCAACTCATTTCCTTACTGTCAGAATTGTGTCAAAACTAAACAAATAAGATATAAATAATGAAAGCAGCGGTTTACAACTAGCTGGAAAATGACAGTCCCTAGTTCATGTGTGTCTCGTCTCAGTGAAACTATTAAGTTGCAATTGGAAAAGGAGACACTAACCGGCTCTTGCGATCCTCAGACAGTTTCAACTTGCGTCCATTCAAGTCCGTTCCGTCCAGCTTATCAATGGCATTCTTCATATCACTGTGTGATGCGAACTCCACCACCCTGTAGAATCAAATCACATTCAGTCAACAAGCTCCATTTCATAATAGCAACCATTCAACCTATGGTATGTTTGGTTTGTTTTCAAGTAGAGCAAGACATTTTTTAAATATTTTTTTTGTAAACAGAAAATGTGGGTTTATTATTGGACAAGCCCGAGGTAGTCTCTTCCTTTCTCAGTCCATAACGAACATGGGTCATCGTGCAACGAGACCAAAAGTTTTGGTACGGAATATAACTAATGAATAAAGTCCAGATCCTGGGCCAACTGGACAGAGGAACTCAACTCACCCTTCATTCTTGTTGGTTCTGTGTGCATCCACAAAGGTGACTTCTCCGGCTTTCCTCATCAGGTCTTTCAAGTCCTACGATGAAGCATACGAGTCAGTGACGAGCTAACAGACTGTATAATGTGGCTGAGAGGGTTTTCTGTGAACCTGGGAAAGACTAAATCAGTAAACCACGACAACAAAATCCACCCACCCCGTAATAATGACTTCCAACAAAAACACGCTAATCATGTGATGTTTTAGCATTTTCAGACCAGGTCGTTTTAAGTGACGAGCCACTGAAATAGCTTCACGGGTAGACCAACTTGGTTTAACTTATCTTACCCAAAGGAGAAACATGGTAACACTATTCGTTTCCTTGGTATTGTATTTGTTTCGTGTTCGTTAACAACTAGGATTGACGGAGACTACACATTTATTTATTTTTAAATAGAAGATACCAAGGCAGTGAGACAGTGTAAAATCTCTTCCAGGAGAGGGCGGCTTAGAAATGTTAGAGGTTTGACAACTATCGTGGTTTTAAGGGGGTATCGTTTAAAAATAATTCTATGCAATGTAATTTGATTTGACCTTAAAACCCCTTGACTAAAGTAGGAGTTTTTCATTAACCTATTAAGTAGCCTAGTATAATTCCATAAGGGCTTATAAAGGCTTATAGAAAGCGTTCTCCAGTAAGACTAAGGTATATAATTCTACTTCCTGTTCCTCCCAACCCTTAAACCCAATCACATGAGTTATATGTTACTTACCGTTCCATACCCAGGAAGACATTAGCAAAGAGCCACTTGTCCAAATAGAGGACCAATGGGAACCAATGCAGTCACAGTGTTAAGCCCTTGAGAAACGACCTCCCTCAGCCTTGACAGACCCGGACTCCGGCCAGCCTCCACAAGGGACCACCAGAGAGCAAGTAGGGGAAGGAACGAAGGAAGAGGGTGTGCAGTGTGCCCAACTGTCAACACACCCAGCTCCATCAGCAACAGATAAAGAACCAAACGGGAGAGTGTAGGGAACGTGGAGTGGATTGAGGGAGTTACAGGCTGGCTGCAGTCGGGTGGGGGGAGGGGGTTTTCCACCAGACCAGACCACAGAACCTCCAGACTGGGGCTTTACGAGGGACCATCCTAAGGCTATCCTGCGCTAGAGCCCTTTCACCAGCTACGGGGCCCAGCCAAGATATAGACCATCGGCAACTGCGTGTGAGGAGAGGCACCAAATGGACACTATTGAAAACACAACCAGCAGAGGGCGCTATGCACATCAGACACCTCCAGGGGAGGCAGTGCATGCAACTCCTTCATAAACTAATAACCAGATAAGAATTTTAAGCTCATTTAAAAAATAAATTTAAAAAAGGGGGTTAAGATGTGTTCGGTTACATTTACCTTAAAGTCTAAGAGGTGCTTATTATTTGAAAGATACAGTTAAAACGAAGTCAAGAAATAAACAATTCTGAATTCATAACATCGAAATGGGTCCTTGCCGTTCTATTCACCTAATGGGCTATTGAGCATATTTCTACGTTTCTTTAATAAATGAAAAAATTGCATGTTTCAATAAAAAACGCTGCTTCACACAGACTAAAAAGGCAGTACCAGATTAAGTAAAGGATAATTGTTTTGTATCACATTGAACCAGATGAGTGTAACCCGCTCACCTGCCAACTGATCCGTGACGACAGGTTCTCCACAATGATTCTGTGCTCCGTTCGCACCGGGGGACCATACCTACTGCATGGGTGGGAGAGAGCGAAGTTGTAACGTGGAAGAGATAAGTGTTTTATAGTTACCATAGGAACTTTCAAATCACGCTCAGAAAATTACAGAAACCCCATTTACTTTCACACGTTGAACACTAAACTGTCATCACATTGGCTAAACTCCATTTACTGCAAAATAAACTTCCACGCTCCTAAAATTGCCCGGTGTTCCAGAATTCATATATGCAAGATTGATGGAATTCGAAGGGCAGGAATTCGATAAGCAGGAAATTCAGGAGGTCCCCAACTAGGAGTTTTTAACCTCTTTGGGCTGGGGGGGGCAGTATTGAGTTGCTTGCATGAATAAGGTGCACAGAGTAAACTGCCTGCTACTCAGGCCCAGAAGCTAATATATGCATAGTATTAGTAGATTGGATAGAAAACACTCTGAAGTTTCTAAAACTGTTTGAATGATGTCTGTGAGTATAACAGAACTCATATGGCAGGCCTAGTGGTTAGAGTGTTGGACTAGTAACCGAAAGGTTGCAAGTTCAAATCCGCGAGCTGACAAAGTACAAATCTGTCGTTCTGCCCATGAACAGGCAGTTTACCCACTGTTCCTAGGCCGTCATTGAAAATAAGAATTCGTTTTTAACTGACTTGCCTATTTAAATAAAGGTTTCAAAAAATCCAACCAGGAAGTGGGAAATCTGAGGTTTGTAGTTTTTCAAGTGATTTGTCTATCCAATATACAGTGTATATGGGGTCGGATTGCACCTCCTAAGGCTTCCACTAGATGTCAACAGTCTTTAGAACGTTGTTTCAGGCTTCTACTATGAAGGGGGAGCGAATAAGAGCTGTTTGAATCAGGGGTCTGGCAGAAAGCCATGAGCTAAGTCACGCGTGCGGCCGTGAGCTCCGTTCCTTTTCATTTCTAAAGACAAAGGAATTATCCGGTTGAAACATTATTGAAGATTTATGATTAAAAAAAACATCCTAAAGATTGATTGAATCTGTAATTTAAATGTTTTGACTTTTTGTCTGTGCATTTCGGATCACTGAACTAAACGCGCAAACAAAAAGGAGGTATTTGGACATAAATGGACGTTATCGAACATTTGTGGAACTGGGATTCCTGGGAGTGCATTCCGATGAAGAACATCAAAGGTAAATGAATATTTATAATGCCATTTCTGACTCCTGTTGACTCCACAACATGGCAGGTATCTGTATGGCTTGTTTTGGTGGCTGAGCGCTGTACTCGATTATTCCATGGTGTGCTTTCGCTGTAAAGCTTTTTTGAAATCTGACACAGCAGTTGCATTAACGAGAAGTATATCTTTAATTATATGCATAACACTTGTATCTTTCATCAACGTTTATGATGAGTATTTCTGTAAATTAATGTGGCTCTTTGCAAAATCACCGGATGTTTTGGAAGCAAAACATTACTGAACATAACGCGCCAATGCAAACTGAGATTTTTTGATATAAATGTGAACTTTATCAAACAAAACATAGACGTATTGTGTAACATGAAGTCCAATAAGTGCCATCTGATGAAGATCAAAGGTTAGTGATTCATTTTCTCTATTTCTGCTTTTTGTGACTCCTCTCTTCGGATGGAAAATGGCTGTGTTTTTTTTGACTAGGCGCTGACCTAACATACTCGGATGGTATGCTTTCACCATAAAGCTTTTTTGAAAATCGGACACTGTGGTGGGATTAACTTTAGGGATAGCGGGCAGCATTTTCACTTTGGATGAATTGCGTGCCCATAGTGAACTGCCTCCTACTCTGTCCCAGATGCTAATATATGCATATTGTCATTTCCATTGGATAGAAAACACTCTGAAGTTTCTAAAACGGTTTGAATTATGTCTGTGAGTATAACAGAACTCATATGGCAGGCAAGCTTCCAAACCAGAAGTGGAAATTTTGAGGCTGGTTGTTTTTCAACTCATTGCCTATTCAAATCCCAGTAAGATATGGATCTGTTTGCACTTCCAACACCGTCCACTAGATGTCAACAGTCTGTAGAACGTTGAATAAAGCTTATACTGTGATGTGGGGCCAGGTGAGAGGGGAATGAGTCAGTGTTCTGGCAGATTGCCAGTTCCTGGTCACGCGCATTCCACATGATATCGCCTTGCGTTCCATAACTTCTACAGACATGAAGGAATGCTCCGGTTGGAACGTTATTGGATATATATCATAACAACATCCTGAAGATTGATTCTCTACTTAGTTTGACAAGTTTATTCGACCTGTGATATAACTTTTTGAAGTTTTCGTCCGACGTTAAGGGTGAGTTGCACGAGCGTTTGGATATGTGTACTGAACGCGCTAGCAAAAGTAGCTACTTGGACATAAATAATTGACATTATCGAACAAAACAATTTATTGTCAAACTAGGATTCCTGGGAGTGCATTCTGATGAAGATTATCGAAGGTAATGGAATATTTATGATGTAATTTCGTATTTCTGTTGACTCCAACATGGCGGAGAAATGTTGTGTATTTCTGAGCGCCGTCTCAGATTAGTTTTTTAAAATTTTAAATCCGACACAGCGGTTAAATTAGGAACACGGGTATCTTTAATTATATGTAAAACATGTATCTTTCATCAAAGTGTATGATGAGTATTTATGTTATTAGATTTCTCCAGATATTTTGGAGGCCTTTCTGAACATGGCGTCAATGTAAACTAAGATTTTTTTGGATATAAATATGCATATTACCGAACACAAAATACGTGTATTGTGTAACATGTCTTATGAGTGTCATCTGATGAAGATCAAAGGTTAGTGATTATTATTTTCTGTGTTTGTGACTCCTATCGTTGGCTGGGAAAATGGCTGCGTGTTTTTTTAAACATTTGGTGGTGATCTAACATATGTTGTGTTTTCGCTGTAAAGCGGACTCGATGGGTAGATTAACAAGATGTTAATGTTTCATTTGCTGTATTGGACTTGTTAATGTGTGAAAGCTTCATATTTCTAAAAAAATATATTTTGGAAATTCCTGTGCTGCCTTTTCAGCAGAATGTTGTGTGTGTGTGTGGGGTTCCCGCTAGCGGAACGTGTGTCCTAGACAGGTTAACAATACGTTTCTTTAAAATGGTGTATAATACTTGTATGTTTGAGGAATTTAATTATGAGATTCGTTTGTTTGAATTTGACGGCCTGCACTTTCACTGGCTGTTGTCAGATCGATCCTGTTAACGGTATTTCAGCCGTAAGAAGTTAAGGACGTTTACATAATGTTGGAAGGCCAAACTGCAAGCGAAGAGGTCGTGAAAGGAGGTTTGAGGAGTCTATACCTGGAGCCACCACTATGACCGCCAGAGCCCTGGCGGTAGCTGCTGAAACGAGGTGAGAAGCGTCCTCCTCCGCCACCACCCCCCCCCATCCCTGGTCCACCACCCCTCCCTCTTCTGGAGCGGGCATGCTCTATCGTCACCCTATAGAGACAAAACAGTTAATACTGAGGCTACCAGAAATGACTGATAAAGTAAATTAAATTCACGCACTGAATGCAGCTAGGCCCAAGTCAGAGAAAGGGCGAAGCAGTTCTGTGTAAATACCACTACTACTATATGAGGTAACCGCCCAAAACACATTTCACCATTGAGCTTTCTTAAATACTTTGAAGAATGCATCCAAATCTTTACCTTTCACTACAGAGTTCCTTGCCATTCAGCTCATATACGGCATCATCCGCATCTCTGTGGTCGTCAAACTCCTGATGAAAGACAAGGGGGGTTATGTAATTAAGGATGCATTCAAAACAGTTTTTTTTTTCTTCCACTGGACGAAAAAAAAAAACGAGCGTTGAACTGGGGCACTCGTCAGCCGAGCTTGTCCAGGGTCTGAAATATTTCCATGTAATATTTGGGGAAATACATTTCACCACTCGGCGGGCTAAGTTAGGAACATGTTCTACTAGCCCGGTCTGAAAATTAATAGTTATAGGTTAGCTATAACCGTTAGCTGCCCCTAACGCCGCCAATTGCCAAGACCGACTTACCACAAAGCCGAATCCGTTTTTCAAATTTACTTCTCGGATCCGTCCATATCCCTTGAAGAATTTCTCCACGTCTCTCTCACGGGCGTGGGGGCTCAAACGGCCGATAAACACACGACATCCACTCATGATGATACTCTGCATTAAAAATAAAAAAATAAAAATTGGAACAGGAAAGTTATTCAACTACAAACAGTAACGTGACCCTCTCAAACACGTAGCTAACTAACATTTACTGAGAAGGCCCAGACCAGTGTGGTAGCTAACTAGCCAAAGCGCTAACAATACGTTGCCAAATTAAGCAGCCGTTAGTCGTTTTAGTTCATATTAGCCAGATAGTCAGCAAGTTAGTCTAGGTTCGGCAACGTCGACAGTATATTTAACTAGATATACATAAGCAACACCAGTTATATACCGTTCTATATGAAATAAATCCCAATCGATAAGGCGTGGGTATGTAAACGTTAGCTTGCTAACGTTACTAGCTAGCGAGAAAGTCGTTAAATATGTCGTGTAGTTATCTTTCTGCTAGCTTAGCTACAATATTAGCTCGGCATTCGGATGAACTGTTAATCATTACATTATGTATTTGCCAAATATGTGTACCAATCTGCTAAATGATTATAAACGTGAAGCTCACCTTTCTGTCGTCTTTTCGTTACTTCTTGCTCGTTTGTGTATCAAAATGGCGACAGCGAGAGGTAACCGGATGTACTTCAGGACCAAGGTGAATGGGTGTGTTCTTAGACCTATCAAAACAAGTTACACAAAACCCCTGATCTGTAAATGAACAAGCTCAACATTATTAACAAACAAAAAAAGTATATATATATATATATATATATTTTTTTTTTTTTAAATCCCCATCACAGCAGGAGGCCTTTTGTCTTCTGGTAGGCCGTGATTGTGAATAAGGAATTTGTTCTTAACCGACTTTATTTTTTTAGTTCAATATTTAAAACATGCAATCTACTTGCAGTGAAGCCGCTCAACATCTACATCACATTAGTCATCTAACAGACTTCCAACCAGACACACAGAAGCAACCAGGGTCAACGCACTGCTTTAGGTCACGTCGACAGATCTCCCACAAAGTCAAAAACAGGGACCCGAACCAGCGATCCATCCGCCCCCGGCCCAAGCTCCCAACCGCCAGGCCACCTGCCCTCCATGATCCACCCACAGTTCCCTAAGAGCTGCCCCTCAACCATCCGAGAGCCCCACAGTCCCCCCAAAAAAAATAATTTCACCCCAAGACCCCCCCATATATACACACACACACACACACTCTCATTCCCACACTGAATGAACGTGTATACTCATGTGTACATCACTGCCCCTCCGTGTCATTCAAAACATACTTTTTGTTGTTTTATTTTGACTTTATTTTTTACACTTTTATCTTTGACCATCATTCTATCCCCCGCCCATCAACTCCACTCCCACTTGCCTAGTCAAATGAAGGTTCTATAAAACAAATACATAGTTAGATTTTCCTCCCATTCAATGTTGTTTGTTTCAGACTCTGTGCGGCCTTATTGTATGCAATGCAACAGGACAAAATATATTGGTGTTATTCATGTATCTTTTTATTCCATTACCATTCTTAAAATTGTGGCATCGTCTTTCAATTCAGGGAAAAGCACATTACCAATTGAGGTTAAAATTGACACAATAGAAAAAGTTATCCGACTGTTCTTCTCTGTAGAAAGTGTCAATGGTAAAGTATGGAATACTGACCTTTACAGAACACATTTCAAACCATGGGTTCAATTCACTGACCTCTATGGAACCCATTTCAAATCCATGGGTTCAATTCACTGACCTCTATAGAACCCACTTCAACAAGAACACACATCTTCCTGATAATGCAAAAAAAAAGGAGTTACTGCATTAAAAAATAAATACAAATATAGATTATTTAAAAATATAAGTATATAAACAAATAAATAGTTTCCCCCCCACCCAGTTGTCATGGAGATGGTGTATGGTAATGAGACACCTGTGTAACAACCACAGGTCATGTGATTTCCTTCCTGAGAGGGGGATGGGGTTACAGAGGGGGTGGAGGCAGACAGACAGAGACAGTAGGCAAAGGAGAAGAGAAAGAAAGGACAATATTATTCTACAGGAATACAATGGAGTGGGCTTCACAAGCCATACTATTGAATCTACAAGTGCAGCATTATAAACACATGAACCGAAAAGGTCGAATAACATGTATCCTCATGTCTGTCTCATCTGAAAACAGCATTATTTATGTTGTTTTTTAATGGGATAGTAGTCAGTTTAGTACACTAGTCCAGGACTTGACTGGTAGGACCACTTCCCCCTTGTTTCAGGGAGCAAGTGTGTAAATCCGACTCATTCAGAGACATTTCCACATCAATTTAAAAAAAGACATTTAGAAAACAAAACCCCTTTTCCTTCACACAATGCTCCCACTGTAACCCAGCCCCCCCCATACACACCAACTCAATCACTCTGTGAAATCAGCTGGGAAGGCAGTAGGGGAGGCAGCGGTGAGTATCATCCAAGGCCTGTGATTCAACAGTTACTATGAGTTTCATCGTGAAAGATCTCCATGGAAGAAGAGTGTGACTTTCAGAGTCATCTGACAGTGTTATTCACGATAGTGGTAAATTGGCAAAAATACATGGGGGTGCAAGACACCATCTTGTTAAACAATGCACGAGACCATGCTATGGACAAATAACACCCTATAATATAAATATTCATATGATAAAATGAATACGATCAGAGATTAAATTTAGATGTCTTCACTTCTTGTTGTCAAATCCTTTGCTTTTTCATGACACATTGTTTCCAGTTAAGACGTTTAACAGAAACGTGCTCGTTCAAAACAACCCACAGGTAGTTACTCCCAAACAGAGAATATATATATCGCTATATATGGTTCTGCTTCTTCAACTTCTAAAATGGCCAGCATATTAACTTACCCCAAACACATCAACAAAACAGGCATCACTGATGATTACAACTGAAGGCCAAGTAAGGGAGTTATTGAACCTCTTCTGCTAATGGCACAATACCAGTAGTCTTAGACTGAGAGATACTTAAGACTGCATCCCAAAAATTGGCATAGGGTGCATCTCTGTGGTGTCAGATATACGTCTAGTCTAAAGAAGAAGCTGCTCTGAAAGGAGGGCATTAGGGATGAAGGCTGACAAAGGTTTAAAAATTCCTGGGAAAAAGACAAACACTAGAAAGTACCCCAGCCCTATAGTACATACTTTACCTTTATTTAACTAGGCAAGTCAGTTAAGAACAAATTCTTATTTTCAATGACGGCCTACCGGGGGTTAACTGCCTGTTCAAAGGGCAGAACGACAGATTTGTACCTTGTCAGCTCGGGGATTTGAACTTGCAACCCTCCGGTTACTAGTCCAACGCTCTAACCACTAGGCTACCCTGCCGCCCCTACATAATGTAGCCGTGGTCCATCTGAGAGAACCATGCCATGGTCTGAGTTAGTTTGTCAACGCCTATAACAAATCCTTCAGAATATATCTATCGTACTCTAAAAAAGGGAGAAAAGCAGGAAAAGGATCCAAGTGGATTTTGCAGGTCCCCTTGGCCCGGCGGCTTTATGAGTTAGTACTAGCAGGCTAACTAATCATCCGTCCCACGTCTCTGTTCTCAGAGTGGTGGTACTATGAGGTCAGGTGGTTATTCAGTCAGGCCCACAGATATAATATCACTACACATCCCCTGCAGGGCTGAGCTGGTGACCTTCTGGTCCAGAGGTCAAAGGTCATTGAAAGATAGTCCTATTGGCTATTCTCTTCAGACCTACAGTTATTGGTTCAGACTCGTGTATGGCGACAGCTGTGTGAGGATCCGGTGCCAGCCCCAGTGGTCCCGGAGGCTGAGTTGGGGTCCTCGTCGCTGGACTCTCCGGCCTCCCGCTCATCCTTGTGGAGCCCCATGCTGATGTGGCTCTGGAGGGCAGCGGGGGTCAGCCACTCCTTAGGGAGGCAGGTCTGGAGGAAGGGCACGCAGGAGCTGAAGTAGGCCAGGCGGTTCACCCAGCGAGGGATCTCACGCCCACACAACAGCTGGAATAGAAGGAGGACAACAACAAAAAAATACTCCACCTAAAAATGTATTTTATTTTCAATAGGCATTATTAATTTAAAAAAAAAGTTTTTTATCCAGTTATCAAGTTATTCACAATAACGTAAATATATTTCAGATATTGTATGTGTGATCAAAGAAACAAAATGTTGAATAATTGCATGAATGTTTCTCATACTGACCTCAGACAGCGAGGATGAGAAGTGGTTGCAGTTCTTGTGCATTAGATGGTAGGAGTTGCCCTTGAAATCTGTTCCCAGGTCCTCCATGATTTTATCCATATCCTCCACAGCAAAGTCTGTTGTGCCCAAAGCGATGGCCTCCCTGTGTAGAACGAGGAGAAAACAAAGCTGATACGGACATACCAAACTTGGAGATAGCGGGGCTGGGTGTAACGGGGAAATATTTCATTAATTCCTCACCTGTATATTATTTACTGTAACTAAGTACTGGAGGTTCCTATCTATAAGTACTGGAGGTTCCTACCTATAAGTACTGAGGAAACTACCCATAAGTACTGAGGTTCTTATCTATAAGTACTGAGGAAACTACCTATAAGTACTGAGGTTCTTATCTATAAGTACTGAGGTTCCTACCTATAAGTACTGAGGTTCTTACCTATAAGTACTGAGGATACTACCTATAAGTACTGAGGTTCCTACCTATAAGTACTGAGGAAACTACCTATAAGTACTGAGGTTCTTATCTATAAGTACTGAGGAAACTACCTATAAGTACTGAGGTTCTTATCTATAAGTACTGAGGTTCCTACCTATAAGTACTGAGGTTCTTACCTATAAGTACTGAGGTTCCTACCTATAAGTACTGGAGGTTCCCACCTATAAGTACTAGGGATACTACCTATAAGTACTGAGGATACTACCTATAAGTACTGAGGATACTACCTATAAGTACTGAGGTTCCTACCTATAAGTACTGAGGATCCTACCTATAAGTACTGAGGATACTACCTATAAGTACTGAGGTTCCTACCTATAAGTACTGAGGATACTACCTATAAGTACTGAGGTTCTTACCTATAACTACTGAGGTTCCTACCTATAAGTAATGAGGTTCCTACCTATAAGTACTGAGGTTCCTACCTATAAGTACTGAGGATACTACCTATAAGTACTGAGGTTCCTACCTATAAGTACTGAGGTTCCTACCTATAAGTACTGAGGTTCCTACCTATAAGTACTGAGGATACTACCTATAAGTACTGAGGATACTACCTATAAGTACTGAGGATACTACCTATAAGTACTGAGGTTCTTACCTATAAGTACTGAGATTCCTACCTATAAGTACTGAGGTTCCTACCTATAAGTACTGAGGTTCCTACCTATAAGTACTGAGGATACTACCTATAAGTACTGAGGATACTACCTATAAGTACTGAGGATACTACCTATAAGTACTGAGGATACTACCTATAAGTACTGAGGTTCCTACCTATAAGTACTGAGGTTCCTACCTATAAGTACTGAGGATACTACCTATAAGTACTGAGGATACTACCTATAAGTACTGAGGATACTACCTATAAGTACTGAGGATACTACCTATAAGTACTGAGGTTCCTACCTATAAGTACTGAGGTTCCTACCTATAAGTACTGAGGTTCCTACCTATAAGTACTGAGGTTCCTACCTATAAGTACTGAGGATACTACCTATAAGTACTGAGGATACTACCTATAAGTACTGAGGATACTACCTATAAGTACTGAGGTTCCTACCTATAAGTACTGAGGTTCCTACCTATAAGTACTGAGGTTCCTACCTATAAGTACGGAGGTTACTACCTATAAAAAGTCTACCGGTGTTGAATGTTATGGTTAAAGTTTGGCTCCATTCTGGGTCTGGGACACAATGATAATGTATCTGTCACACTGTGTGATTCTGTAGCAGCTGATGTTGTGGTCTTCCTACAAGCGTCTCAGTCTGGTGTTTAGAGAACATTTGGTGCTATCTGATTAATATATACAGTGCCTTCAGAATGTATTCATAACTCTTGACTTTTGTTGTGTTACAGCCTTATTCTAAAATGTATTAAATAGATGTTTCTCGCCCCTCTACGCACAATATTCCATAATGACAAAGTGAAATAATGACAAAATGAAATGCAGAAATATCTAATTTACATAAATATTCACACCCCTGAGTTACAATCCCCTTTGACAGTGATTACAGCTGTGAGGCTTTCTGGGTAAGTCTGTAAGAGCGTTGCACACATTGATTCTACAATATTTGCCCATTATTCTTTTCAAAGTCATGGCTAGACAACCATTTTCAAGTTTTGCCATAGATTTTCAAGCAGATTTTAAGTCAAAGCTGTATCTTGGCCACTCAGGAACATTCACTGTCTTCTTACTAAGCAACGCCAGTGTAGATGTGTCCTTGTGTGTTTAGGTTATTGTCCTTCTGAAATGTGAATTCATCTCCCAGTGTCTGCTGGAAAGCAGACTGAAACAGGTTTCCCTCCAGGGTTTTGCCTGTGCTTAGCTCCATTCCATTTATTTTTTATCCTGAAACACTCCCCACTCCTTAACGATGACAAGCATACCCATAACATGATGCAGCCACCACTATGCTTGAAAGTATGGAGAGTGGTTCTCAGTAATGTGTTGTATTGGATTTGCCCCAAACATAACACTTTGTATTCAGGACAAAAAGTTAATTGCTTTGCCACATTTTTTGCAGTATAACTTTAGTGCCTTGTTGGAAACAGGATGCATGTTTTGGAATAGCTGTATTCTGTACAGACTTCCTTATTTTCACTCTGTCATTAGGTTAGTATCATACATACTCCATGATACTAACCTAATGACAGAGTGAAAATAAGGAAGTCTGTACAGAATACAGCTATTCCAAAACATGCATCCTGTTTCCTGTTTCCATGTTGATCAGTATCTCTACCTGCACATTCATCTTCTGCCGATCTACCATTCCAGTGTTTAATTGGTATATTGTAATTACTTCGCCACCATGGCCTATTTATTTCCTTAACTTACCTCATTTGCACTCACTGTATATAGACTTTTTGTTTTCTTTTGTTCTACTGTATTATTGACTGTATGTTTTGTTTATTCCATGTGTAACTCTGTGTTGTTGTATGTGTCGAATTGCTTTGCTTTATCTTGGCCAGGTCGCAGTTGTAAATGAGAACTTGTTCTCAACTAGCCTACCTGGTTAAATAAAGGTGTTCTCAACTGGCCTACCTGGTTAAATAAAGGTGTTCTCAACTAGCCTACCTGGTTAATAAAAGGTGTTCTCAACTAGCCTACCTGGTTAAATAAAGGTGTTCTCAACTAGCCTACCTGGTTAAATAAAGGTGTTCTCAACTAGCCTACCTGGTTAATAAAAGGTGTTCTCAACTAGCCTACCTGGTTAAATAAAGGTGTTCTCAACTAGCCTACCTGGTTAAATAAAGGTGAAATAAAGGAAAAAAGTGTTTATAAAGTCATTTGTGTTTATAGATTCCGTTGAATTCAAGCAACAGCCACTAGTCTCTTGTATGAGCAGGTGCAATAATATCCACTTCACTTTCATGCTCATATCAAGTGGCAGCTGTACTCATCCAGGGACATCCTCTACCAGCCCTCACTCACCTGCTCTACATACAGCTTATTGGAGGGCATGTTTGCAGCTTTACAGCAAAGAAAACTACTTGTCTCTAGCCTAAACGGTTAAAAAATATGACCCATATTACCGAAGGTGTCTTTAAAAAAAAATAATTGTTGGGATTCGAGTGCATATTATATAGTTATTGGTTTGATAACAAACAACGTTGTTCAGTCATGTTACCTAGCAACATGGTAACAAACAACGTTGTTCAGTCATGTTACCTAGCAACATGGTAACAAACAACGTTGTTCAGTCATGTTACCTAGCAACATGGTAACAAACAACGTTGTTCAGTCATGTTACCTAGCAACATGGTAACAAACAACGTTGTTCAGTCATGTTACCTAGCTAGCTAAACAACATGGTAACTTGACAGTAGGTTTAGGCACATTTGATTGGCCCAGGAGGAACGGAAAAGGATTAGCTTCTCGGGAGATGTGCTTCAAAAGGTTGGATTCATATAGGCCCAGTGGTGTAAAGTACTGAAGTAAAAATACTTTCATGTACTACTTAAGTATTTTTTTGTGGCATCTGTACTTTACTTTACATATTTTTGATAACTTTTACTTCACTACATTCCTAAAGAAAATTATGTACTTTTTACTCCATACATTTTCCCTGACACCCAAAAGTACATTTTGAATGCTTAGCAGGAAAATTGTCTAATTTACACACTTATCAAGAGAACATCCCTGGTCATCATCCCTACTGCCTCTGATCTGGAGGACTCACTAAACAGAGAACATCCCTGGTCATCTCTACTGCCTCTGATCTGGAGGACTCACTAAACAGAGAACATCCCTGGTCATCTCTACTGCCTCTGATCTGGAGGACTCACTAAACAGAGAACATCCCTGGTCATCCCTACTGCCTCTGATCTGGAGGACTCACTAAACAGAGAACATCCCTGGTCATCTCTACTGCCTCTGATCTGGAGGACTCACTAAACAGAGAACATCCCTGGTCATCCCTACTGCCTCTGATCTGGAGGACTCACTAAACAGAGAACATCCCTGGTCATCTCTACTGCCTCTGATCTGGAGGACTCACTAAACAGAGAACATCCCTGGTCATCTCTACTGCCTCTGATCTGGAGGACTCACTAAACAGAGAACATCCCTGGTCATCTCTACTGCCTCTGATCTGGAGGACTCACTAAACAGAGAACATCCCTGGTCATCCCTACTGCCTCTGATCTGGAGGACTCACTAAACAGAGAACATCCCTGGTCATCTCTACTGCCTCTGATCTGGAGGACTCACTAAACACATGCTTTGTTTGTAAAGGATGTCTGAGTGTTGGATTGAGCCCCTATCTGGAAATAAGAAAATGTGTCCGTCTGCTTTGCTTAAAATAAGGAATTTGAAATTATTTATACTTGTACTTTTGATACTTAAGTATATATATATATATATATATATATATATATATATATATATATATATATACACACTTATGTGGTAGTACATCATATATATATTTTAAAAAAAACTAATTTTAGACTTTTACTCAAGTAGTATTTTACTGGGTGACTTTCACTTTTACTTGAGTCATTTTCTATTAAGGTACCTTTACTCTTACTCAAGAATGACTATTGGGTCATTTTCTATTAAGGTACCTTTACTTTTACTCAAGAATGACTATTGGGTCATTTTCTATTAAGGGATCTTTACTTTTACTCAAGAATGACTATTGGGTCATTTTCTATTAAGGTACCTTTACTTTTACTCAAGAATGACTATTGGGTCATTTTTGCACCAGTGTATAGGCCTAATGTAAGCCTAAACAATACTGAACAAAAATATAAAAACACAACATGCAACACTTTCAACATTTTTACTGAGTTACAGTTGATATGAGGAAATCAGTCCATTTAAATAACTTCATTAGGCACTAATCTATGAATTTCACATGACTTGGCTCATCGCGTTCTAGCGAGCGGGGCGGTGCGCCTGCAGGCTGACCTCGGTTCGTCAGGTGAAAGGTGCTTCCGGGTTAAGCGGGGCGGCTGTTAAGAAGCGCGGTGTTTTTAAGGACGTATGACTCGACCTTCGCCTCCTGAGCCCGTTGGGGAGTTGCAGCAATGAGACAAGATCATAATTGGGGAGAAAGAAAATGGTAAAAAAAGAAATAAACAAAATGGTCCTCACAATGGGCCACAGTATATCTTCATGGTATTCCTGTGCATTCAAATTGCCATTGATAAAACGCAATTGTGTTCGTTGTCCGTAGCTTATGCCTGCCCTTACCATAACCCCACCGCCACCATGGGGCTCTCTGTTCACAACATTGACACCAGCAAATCGCTCGCCCCCTCCATTCTAAATCAAATCAAATCAAATTTTATTTGTCACATACACTTGGTTAGCAGATGTTAATGCGAGTGTAGCGAAATGCTTGTGCTTCTAGTTCCGACAATGCAGTAATAACGAGCAAGTATATATATATATACGTATATATACACGTGGTCCGCGGTTGTAAAGCCGGTTTGACGTACTACCAAATTCTCTGAAAAGATGTAGAGAAATTAAACATTCAAAAATTCCGCAAAAAAAAAAGCTAATTTAAAGCGTTTAAAACCAATATATGGTCACTATGCCAGGGTTCTCCGAAAATAAGATTGTCGCTGCGCCACATTAGCGGCTTGGCTGCGCCACTATGTAAAGATATTAGAGCAAAGTGAAACTGATAATGACACAGTAACTTTGATCGCCAATGACACTGTTGTGAATTGCGAAACATGCCAGTCATACATTCAGAAACTTTATTATGTTCCTCAGTTAATTCAGTGCATTTCAGCAGTAGGTCTAGTCTATCTCGACAGAGAGCGCAGCGTCGTCCAATCATACAAACTTGTAACCGCAATTAAACTAAATGCAAATGACTGAAGTTTTCTAAGCTTACTAGATAACCTCCAACGAATGACAAAATATCTCCTATTTGTCAAAATCAAGTTGATGATTATACAGATAGATCAGCTCATGAATAAAAGGGCGATGGAGAGTGGAAATAGTTTTAATATCAAGGTAACTGTTTTTAAAAAAAAATCCATATCTCCTCGCCTACGGTTTGTTGATCACACATTCTCTACTGAAGCTCTCATAGGGGGCAGCAATACGAGACAGCGCAGAGAAGCGGGTGAAATGTTTTAAAGCAGTATTTTGACATGGCAAGAGACGTGCTTTTTAATGCAACCTATGGATTACAGAATAAAGTTAGGAATTTATGCGAGACAGGAGTCAGAATTTTGCGATTGGGATGATAGAAAAATAGCCTAGACTCTATAGAAGGCTACGACGCGAGTCAATAGATACATAATACTCTTGATTTAGGTTACATTGTTGCAAGCTAAATGTTTCTGATTAGTGATCGATGAGCAAACAAATAAATTATCTACCACTTTTACTTGTCCAGCCAGAGATCAATTAACCAAATATACACTTGCATAACAAGTTAGCAAAATGTTCTGATTGGCTAATATATGAGCAAACATAAATAATGATCATTAGCACTCACATCAATTTAGCGCACATTTCCCCATTCTAATTGTTACCTAATGATTCAGTGAAAACAAAAATGGAATGATTTATAGAGGAGTCCCCCAAACTTGAATCAAAGCAGCGCGATTGGGCTGTCCCAATCAAAATGGCGCTGAAATGACCAGCTACTGTAGGCGACCACGCATGACTATTGCTTTAAATTAGTATAATGGTTGGATATGACTTTGGGAGTTTCAGTGTAAGCAAAAATTGAATACATGCCTTCAATGAATAGCATTAGCCTCATTTATTACAATATATCATTGACCACTTTTTTATGTGACAAGGCACTCTGTAGAACCCTGTGTGTGTCTGTGATGAAGTAAACTCACTTGAATTTGAAGGTCTCTCCTAATTCAGTGGTGTTTCCAGGGTTTATTTCAAATATACCACTAAATGGGTACGGATGACCTCCATACGCAAACTCTGTAATAAAGATGAGAAGAAAGGAACACATTGAACATCAGAGATGTATCGTCGCTCACA
Organism: Oncorhynchus tshawytscha; assembly: GCF_018296145.1. NCBI lineage: Eukaryota > Metazoa > Chordata > Actinopteri > Salmoniformes > Salmonidae > Oncorhynchus > Oncorhynchus tshawytscha. Next base: position 51,742,671 of record NC_056439.1, on the reverse strand, counting down.
TTACAGGTGTGAGGAATGAAAAGAGAAAAAGAAATGCTGTCACCACCTCGCCTTCCAACAAAGGAACTGTGTAGCAAGCTGAAAGTGAGAAGATATCGTGTTGGTGTGAGAAGATATCGTGTTGGTGTGAGAAGATATCGTGTTGGTGTGAGAAGATATCGTGTTGGTGTGAGAAGATATCGTGTTGGTGTGAGAAAATATTGTGTTGGTGTGAGAAGATATCATGTTGGTGTGAGAAGATATCGTGTGGTGTTCGATCAATGTGTCATCCTGGCTGATAGGCTCCTCATGACTACTTAATCTATTATAACGCAGAAAAAAACATCCTCATATTTTTTTTAAACGATGAATTACCCTGTGAAAGTTACGTGATCTTCTGCGTTACTTCTGGGTCGTGTCCCCTAATCTTTTGAACAGGCTTGACGATTATATCATCAAATTCGAGAAAATGCAGACGTGTAAGAGATACATAAAAATCACACGTGTAAGAGATACATAAAAATCACATGTGTGTGTATGGGTGTATTTACACCTGCCAGATGCCTTTCATCAAGTGTTTAATAAATAAGGTCGGTCGGTCGGTCGGAAAACTCTCTCTCTCCACACATTATGATTCAATGGTGAGTAACTCGGGAGGAAAGAACAATAAAATGACAGAACCTCAATGGGATGGAAGCTGTAGAGAGAGAGACGTTCCACATCGAACATTCCATTTAGCCAACAGCACACTGACTGAATGAATGAATGGGTGAGTGAGTGAATGGCTGGATGAATGAAAAAGTAATGAAGGTCTTCCTCTGTACCTCGGCCATAGATCTCAATGCCTGAGTGGTAGACTCCAACACCCAGAGTGGAAGTGTACTCGTTGATCCAGTACTGAATATAGAGAGAGAGAGAGAAGAGAGAGAGAGAGAGAGAGAGAAGAGAGAGAGAGACAGAGAGAAGAGAGAGAGAGAGAGAGAGCAGAGAGAGAGAGACAGAGAAAGAGACAGAGAGAGCGAGACAGAGAAAGAGAGAGAGAGACAGAGAGAAGAGAAGAGAGAGATTCAACAGTTAGATGTCCTGGAACGGTTGGAATGCCATTTTTCCCCCCTTCAAAACTGAAATATGAGAGCGAGTTTGCGTGTTTAAAAATAAAAATTAAAAAAAACACACATTTTGTATTTTGAATTTCAAATCCTGAAATTAAATGCACAGTAAAATTGTAATCAAAGTGTTAATAGAAGCATTGACCACCAAACCACACAGAAACACCGGGAAAGTTCAAAAAGGATGCTACTCATAATTTCCCCTACACATACAGTGATGGTCCTATTCCTCCCCTCTCTTACAGAAACCCTCTCTTCCCAATCAGGGTACCTGTAATAAAGGCTAATCGAGTGTCTCAGATTAGAAGTGCTGTTTTCAGTTTAGCCTTTTAGAGCAGAGATAATAAGGTCACATGGGACAGGGAAGACCTGATCCGAGATCAACTTTGTACGTATGGACCCAGACTTTCGGTAGCACCCCATCACCACAGATTCTCCTCCCTAAAATCACATTTTATTTGTCACACGCTTCATAAACAAACAAGGTGTAGACGAACAGTGAAATGCTTACTGATGGGCCATTTCCAACAATGCAGAGAGAAAAATTGAAAAATAATAACACAAGGAATAAATACATAATGGATACCAGGTAATAACATGGCTATATACAGGGAGTACCAGGTAATAACATGGCTATATACAGGGAGTACCAGGTAATAACATGGCTATATACAGGGAGTACCAGGTAATAACATGGCTATATACAGGGAGTACCAGGTAATAACATGGCTATATACAGGGAGTACCAGGTAATAACATGGCTATATACAGGGAGTACCAGGTAATAACATGGCTATATACAGGGAGTACCAGGTAATAACATGGCTATATACAGGAAGTACCAGGTAATAACATGGCTATATACAGGAAGTACCAGGTAATAACATGGCTATATACAGGGAGTACCAGGTAATAACATGGCTATATACAGGGAGTACCAGGTAATAACATGGCTATATACAGGAAGTACCAGGTAATAACATGGCTTTATACAGGAAGTACCAGGTAATAACATGGCTATATACAGGAAGTATCAGGTAATATCATGGCTATATAGACGGGGTACCAGGTACTAACATGGCTATTTACCCGGGGTACCAGGTAATAACATGGCTATATACCCGGGATACCAGGTAATAACATGGATATATACAGGAAGTACCAGGTAATAACATGGATATATATACAGGAAGCATCAGGTAATAACATGGATATATATACAGGAAGTATCAGGTAATAACTTGGCTATATCCCCGGGGTTCCCATAATGACAAAGCGAAAACAGGTTTTTAGAAATGTGTGCAAATTTATTACAAATAAAAACATTCAGGCCGGCCTCCCGAGTGGCGCAGTGGTCTAAGGCACTGCATCGCAGTGCTAGCTGTGCCACTAAAGGTTCTGGTTTCGAGTCCAGGCTCTGTTGCAGACGGCTGTGACCTGGAGACCACAGTTGGCCCAGCGTCGTCCGGGTTAGGGGAGGGCTTGGCCGGCAGGGATGTTACGATCCCATCACGCACTAGCGACTCCTGTGGCGGGCTGGGCGCAATGCACGCTGACACGGTTCGCCAGGTGTTTCCTCCGACACATTGGTGCGGCTGGCTTCCGGGTTAAGTGGGCGTTGTGTCAAGAAGCAGTGCGGCTTGGCTGGGTTGTGTTTCGGAGGACACACGGCTCTCGACCTTCGCCTCTCCCGAGTCCATATGGGAGTTGCAGCAATGGGGCAAGACTGTAACTACTACCAATTGGATAACACGAAATTGGGGAGAAAAGGGGTTAAAAAAGTACACATTTAAAAAAAAATAATAAACAGGTATTCAGACCCTTTGGTTTGAGACTCTACATTGAGCTCAGGTGCATCCTGTTTCCATTGATCATCCTTGATGTTTCTACAACTTGATTGGAGTCCACCTGTGGATAAATTCAATTGATTGGACATGATTTGGGAAAGCACACACCTGTCTATATAAGGTCCCACAGTTGACAGTGCATGTCAGAGCAAAAAAATCAAGCCATGAGGTCGAAGGATTTGCCAGAGCTCCGAGACAGGATTGTGTCGAGATACAGATCTGGGGAAGGCTACCAAAAAATGTTTACAACACAGTGGCCTCCATCATTCTTAAATGGAAGAAATTTGGAACCACCAACTCTTCCTAGATCTGGCCGCCCGGCCAAACTGAGCAATCGGGAGAGAAGGGCCTTGGTCAGGGAGGTGACCAAGAACCCGATGGTCACTCTGACAGAATTCCAGAGTTGGGAGAACCTTCGAGAAGGGCAACCATCTCTGCAGAACTCCACCAATCTGGCCTTTATGGTAGAGTGGCCAGATGGAAGCCACTCCTTTGTAATAGGCACATGACAGCCCGCTTGGAGTTTGCCAAAAGGCACCTAAAGGACTCTCAGACCATGACAAATAAGGTGTTATTGTCTGATGAAACCAAGATTGAACTCTTTGGCCTGAATGCCAAGTGTCACGTCTGGAGGAAATCAGGCACCATCCCTATGGTGAAGGATGGTGGTGGCAGCATTATGTTGTGGGGATGTTTTTCAGTGGCAGAGACTGGGAGACTAGTCAGGGTCGAGGGAAAGATGAACAGAGAAAAGTACAGAGAGATCCTTGATGAAAACCTGCTCCAGAGCTCTCACGACCTCAGACTGGGGCGAAGATTCACCTTCCAACAGGACAACAACCCTAAGCACAGAGCCAAGACAACGCAGGAGTGGCTTCGAGACAAGTCTCTGAATGTCCTTGAGTGGCCCAGTCAGCGCCCCGACTTGAACCCGATTGAACATCTCTGGAGAGACCTGAAAATAGCTGTGCAGCGACGCTCCCCATCCAACCTGACAGAGCTTGAGAGGATCTGCAGAGAAGAATGGGAAAAACTCCCCAAATACAGGTGTGCCAAGCTTGTAGCGTCATACCCTAGAAGACTCGAGGCTGTAATCGCTACCAAAAGGTGCTTCAACAAAGTACTGAGTAAAGGGCCTGAATACTTATGTAAATGTGTTATTTCAGTTTCTTATGCTTAATAAAATGTGTATCATTTCTAAAAATCTGTTTTTTTGCTTTGTCATTATGGTGTATTGTGTGGAAAATACAATTGAATACATTTTAGAATAAGGATGTAATGTAACAAATTGTGGAAAAAGTCAAGGGTTCTGAATACTTTCTGAATGTATTTCGCTTGGGGGTAGAAGCTGTTCAGCGTCCTGTTGGTTCCAGACCTGGTGCATCTGTACCGCTTGCCGAGCAGCAGCAGAGAGAACAGTCTATCACTTAGGTGGCTGGAGTCTTTTACAACTGTTAGGGCCTTCGTCTGACACTGCCTAGTGTAGAGGTCCTGGCTGGTAGGGATCTCTGCGGTATGCAATATCCTCTGTAGTGCCTAGTGGTCGGGTCCCAAGCAGTTGCCATAGCAAGCGGTGATGCAGGCAGTCAAGATGCTCTCATTGTTGCAGCTGTATAACCTTTTGAGGATTTAAGGGCCCATGCTGAATCTTTTCAGCCTCCGGAGGGGGAAAAGGTGGTGTCGTGACCTCTTCACGACTGTGTTGGTGTGGTAGGACCATGATAATTCCTTAGTAATGTGGACACACCGATGAACTTGAAGCTCTCGACCTGCTCCACGACAGCCCAGTCGATGTGAACGTGCTCGTTGGTGTGGATGGGGGCGTGGCTCGAACCTCCGTTTCCTGTAGTCCACGATCAGCTCTTTGGCTTGCTGACATTGAAGGAGAGGTTGTTGTCCTAGCGCCACACTGCCAGGTCTTGGACCTCCTTGCTGTAGGCTAACTCATCATCGTCGGTGATCAGGCCTACCACCGAGTCGTGTGTGGCCATGCAGTCGTGGGTTAACAGCGAGTACTAAGCACGCACCCCTGAGGGGCCCCAATGCCAAGGATCAGCGTGGAGGATGTGTTGTTGCCCACTCTAACCACCTCTAACCAGCAGGAAGTCAAGGATCCAGTTGCAGAGGGAGGTGTTTAAGCCCAGGGTCCTTAGCTTAGTGAGCTTGGAGGGCACTATGGTATTGAATGCTGTCAATTAACAGCATTCTCATGTAGGTGTTCCCTTTGTCCAGGTGGGAAAGGACTGTGTGGAGTGCAATAGAGATTACATCATCTGTGGATCTTTTGGGGCGGTATGCAAATTGGAGTGGGTCTAAGTTTCTGGGATGATGGTGTTGATGTGAGCCATGACCAGCCTTTCAAAGCATTTCATGGCTACAGATGTGAGTGCTTCGGGCCGATAGCTATTTAGACCGGTTACCTTGGCGTTCTTGGTCAAAGGGACTATGGTGGTCTATTTGAAACATGTAAGTATTACAGACTAGATCAGGGAGAGGTTGGGAATGTCAGTGAAGACACTTGGCAGGTGGTCAACGCACGCTCCGTCTGGCCCTGCGGCTTTGTGAATGTTAACCTGTTTAAAAGGTCTTACACACATCAGCTACAGAGAGCATGATCACAGCAGTCATCCAGAACAGCTGGTGGTCTTATGCATGGTTCAGCTTGCGTCACTGGGCAGCTCACGGCTGGGTTTCCCTTTATAATCCGTGATAGTTTGCGAGCCCTGCCACATTCGACGAGTGTCAGAGCCGGTGTAGTAAGACTCGATCTTGGTCCTGTATTGATGCTTTGCCATGTTTGATGGTTCATCGAAGGGCGTAGCGAGATTACTTACAAACGTCTGGATTTAGCGTCCCGCTCCTTGAAAATGGCAGCTGTAGCCTTTAGCTCGGTGCGGATGTTGCCTGTAATGGATGGCTTCTGATTGGGATATGTTTGTACGGTCACTGTGGGGACGATGTCTTCGCTGCACTTATTAATGAAGCCTGTGACTGATGTGATACACTTCTCAATGCCATCGCATAAATCCCCGGGAACATATTCCAGTCTGTGCTCGCAATCAGACCTCATCCTGTACCCGTGTGTGTGGGGTGGAAAGGGGGGGGTAAAAGACATTCACAGCCCACCAGCTGGACCCTCCATTAATAATAGAGACTTTCCTGACTGACACGGTGCTAGTGGAACACTATCTATAAGCTTACTGTTGCAGGCTCTCACATACGGTATCCAACCAACTATTCTGTCTTAATTAGAATTGGTAAACTGATAATGCAAAGAAGCTAACTTTATTTTGTGGACTAGATTACTAGAGTGCTTTGCTATTATGTCTTGCGTCTATGCAGTCTAACACTGGAATGATGCTTGCAGTCTCTGAGGAACTCCCACATTACATTCAATTGTCTTTCCATGCAGAAATATCATGCCTCATTTCACACCCATCCTCCAATATCTCTGTCTGTCTCTCTGCGTCACTGTCTTTTAGAAATCAACCCATCACTCCTTCAGTTCTCTCAATGCACAGGCACGGAGTACAGTAATTCAAACGTATTCCTGTCTTCACTTGTCTAAGGTTCTTATTGTTGTTTTTCAAAAATTGTTTAGGACTAGAGCTCTACGAACAAGGGTTGGGGCGAATTCCATTTCAAATCGACTCATTGCTTTTCAATGAGGTGCTCCCGAGTCCCAACCCATGATCACTTCTCTCTCTCTCTCTGGGGTCGCACCCTTCTCTCTCTCGCTCTCTGGGGTCGACCCCTTCTCTCTCTCTCTCTCTCTCTCTGGGGTCGACCCCTTCTCTCTCTCTCTCTCTCTGGGGTCGACCCCTTCTCTCTCTCTCTCTCTGGGGTCGCACCCTTCTCTCTCTCTCTGGGGTCGCACCCTTCTCTCTCTCTCTCTGGGGTCGCACCCTTCTCTCTCTCTCTGGGGTAGCACCCTTCTCTCTCTCTCTGGGGTAGCACCCTTCTCTCTCTCTCTGGGGTCGCACCCTTCTCTCTCTCTCTGGGGTCGCACCCTTCTCTCTCTCTCTCTGGGGTAGCACCCTTCTCTCTCTCTCTGGGGTAGCACCCTTCTCTCTCTCTGCAGTCTCACCCTTCTCCAGCAGCCCCTGCATGACCTGTAGTGTGCCAACCTGAGGGTCCCAGACATAGAGCAGTCCGGGCAAATGCCAGATGGGCCGGTACATCTTTAGCCCAGTGGGCCGGTCTAAATGGTGGAGTTTCGAGCAAAATACTGTTACCACAATAGGCCGGTGTGGTAGAAATGCCCGGGCTGATTTATGGTCCCAGTCTGTCCCTACTCCCAACAAAGCAGAGCAACACTGGGATTTAATCAGGCGTTTTTAGCAGCTGTGACTTTCAGCTCCACTGGGGTCCTCATCTGTGACTGCTGGCCTGGAGACTTCAGAGGAGAGGTGAGGAGCCAACTATGCACCTGCCTGGTTGTCAAATCCATCCCTGTGTGTGTGTGTTGGTTCTTCTATCCTTGTGGGGACCTAAAATCCCCTAAAAGTCCCCACAAGGATAGTAAAACAAGAAAAATAATCCCTCGTGGTGACATGTCCCACGTCCCCTTGAGGATAAAGGGGTTAGAATTAGGTTTAGGGTTTGGGTTACGGAAAATAGGATTTTGAATGGAAATTCATTTTAGGTTCCCACTAGGATAGAACAAATAGCGTGTGTGTGTGTGCAAAGAGACTAACTATTGTATATTGTGTGTGTGTGACAATAGTAGGTTAAGTATGTTACATTGATTTCCATGCAAAATAATATCACTGAGTGTAAACACGCAATCTTACCATATCATACACATTAAGGATGACAGGTTCATTAGCCATGGTTTAATCCTGAGATGGCAAGGCAACGTCGTCCTCTCACTCCGACGTAATTGCTCTGGGAATACTTAGCACCTCTCGGCCCCGACACCCAAGAAGGCGCATAGGATGGTCCTCTGCTGATGTGCGCTTCCCGGATGGGCTACTCACACCGCGGCGTACTGGACTGAACGGAGCACCAGGGTAGATGAATGATGGTTATTATAATAATGTCTGTCATGCTCTGTCCTCAGCCAAAATAATACATTCTGTCCAATAATTCTGTCCGTTCAAAAGCTACGAGTATCTAGACTCTAGAGGTCGATACAAAAGTATCAATTATCAAAGCGGGGAAACGTAATATTTCGCTTTCTGGCTGTAAAAACCACAGGCACGCACAAAACAAATCCGTGTAGTTAGCTCACTAGCTAGCTCGAACTAGCCAGTTGCAGAACTTTTATTAACAAGGCCCATTACCAAGCGAGAAAAATAAGGGCTCTGGAAACCAAACCTTCCGTTGCCTCTGTTATCGCATAAACTGCGATCAGCTAAAACAGCACAGCTGGCCTGGGAGGATGATGATGATAATCAGAGGTTGAGACGAAGAGAGATTGATAAATGGGCCCAAAATCTGTCTTATCCAGCAGGTGGCGTTTTTTGAAAGTTTTTTTTTTTAACCTTTATTTAAACTAGGCAAGTCAGTGAATAAGAACAAATTCTTATTTACAATGAGTGTGGAATTTGGTTAACAAAAAAAGTAATGATTTATTTGCAAGGTGTGGCTTTATTTGATCGAATATAAGTTTCGTATTGTTTAAGTTGTTATGAGTGTAACGTTACCGGTATAAGTAGGACACGTGATATCGCGGAAACATTTGAGAGAAAAAAACAACTTTATATCGGAGATCTGTCCTCTCATTGGCTAGAATGGTCCCATCTGATCTTGCCTCCTACCGACTGCTTTCCATCTTGAAGACAGTCATTTTAACAGAGTTTGAGTATCTGGTTAATCACTGGAGTATCTGGTTAATCACTGGAGAATCTGGTTAATCACTGGAGTATCTGGTTAATCACTGGAGAATCTGGTTAATCACTGGAGTATCTGGTTAATCACTGGAGTATCTGGTTAATCACTGGAGTATCTGGTTAATCACTGGAGTATCTGGTTAATCACTGGAGTATCTGGTTAATCACTGGAGTATCTGGTTAATCACTGGAGAATCTGGTTAATCACTGGAGTATCTGGTTAATCACTGGAGTATCTGGTTAATCACTGGAGAATCTGGTTAATCACTGGAGTATCTGGTTAATCACTGGAGTATCTGGTTAATCACTGGAGTATCTGGTTAATCACTCGAGAATCTGGTTAATCACTGGAGATTCTGGTTAATCACTGGAGTATCTGGTTAATCACTGGAGTATCTGGTTAATCACTCGAGAATCTGGTTAATCACTGGAGAATCTGGTTAATCACTGGAGTATCTGGTTAATCACTGGAGTATCTGGTTAATCACTCGAGAATCTGGTTAATCACTGGAGAATCTGGTTAATCACTGGAGTATCTGGTTAATCACTGGAGATTCTGGTTAATCACTGGAGTATCTGGTTAATCACTGGAGTATCTGGTTAATCACTCGAGAATCTGGTTAATCACTGGAGATTCTGGTTAATCACTGGAGTATCTGGTTAATCACTGGAGTATCTGGTTAATCACTCGAGAATCTGGTTAATCACTGGAGAATCTGGTTAATCACTGGAGTATCTGGTTAATCACTGGAGTATCTGGTTAATCACTGGAGATTCTGGTTAATCACTGGAGTATCTGGTTAATCACTGGAGTATCTGGTTAATCACTGGAGTATCTGGTTAATCACTCGAGAATCTGGTTAATCACTGGAGAATCTGGTTAATCACTGGAGTATCTGGTTAATCACTGGAGTATCTGGTTAATCACTGGAGTATCTGGTTAATCACTGGAGTATCTGGTTAATCACTGGAGAATCTGGTTAATCACTCGAGTATCTGGTTAATCTGTGTGATGCTTTTTGTACGAATCCGGGATATTAACTGCAGAATATCACTTCTCTCAAAGGCGGCGATAAGGCAAAAAAATATATATATATATATATATAGATAGATAGCATATAACAGATAGCTGGCAATAGATCTCCGTATTGTTTTAAGGTTCACTTCTGTCTTGTCAGCTGTGGTGGTAAAAGCTAGCAATAGCGCAGGTATAGGACGTATCCAAGCCATGATCATTGTAGCTGGTGAAGCAGTTGAGTTATAGTAAACAGTCGCGGATGATGTGGCTTTTCATCACACAGACAGATTGAGAGTCGAGTCGTTTTCCTGTAGTTGGCTACTGTCCTCCGCCTGTCTGTCCGATGATATCCTCCCCATCCCAACATTATCTCTCACCGGAACAACAACAAAAAGTGTCCTCTGGTCTCCAGAAACTCAAAAGAAAGTGAATGAAATCATCCGAACCGTGTGGTGCGTGCGGGTTATGACTAGATTTGATACAGTATTTGTCCGATTTGGCCTTACGTAAGCAGGTTAGAATTTACGTCGCAGGTTAAAATTTACGTCGCGGGTTCAGAGAATTAGTTAAAGGATTAGGGGGAAAAAAGCTCAAACGTTTATGTTAATTTAACAAACGCTGTATCCCTTCTAGCCATGACCTTTGTTGCGCGTCGCAGCTGGAACGAGTAAATGTCTTCCGCCACTAATTATGTCAATGCTGAGCTATATGAAGCCCTCCGCCTTGTTACAAAATTTGCTCAATCTGCTCAATCTGGCCTCTGCATGCCACCCGAGGATCCGCAATTGAGTCGCACCATACATTCGGCGCCTCCGACCACATTTTCGGATCAAGCATAAATGTTTGATTACAACATCGTGCTGCCTCCAACATTCTCCCCGCCACAAATTGATAAAGGGCTGCATAAATGGGCAGAGAGTGCATTACAACAAAAATTAACTTGCTTGAAGGATATGCACAGTAGGAGACGAGGATATGCACAGTAGGAGACGAGGATATGCACAGTAGGAGACGAGGATATACACAGTAGGAGACGAGGATATGCACAGTAGGAGACGAGGATATACACAGTAGGAGACGAGGATATGCACAGTAGGAGACGAGGATATGCACAGTAGGAGACGAGGATATGCACAGTAGGAGACGAGGATATACACAGGAGACGAGGATATGCACAGTAGGAGACGAGGATATGCACAGTAGGAGACGAGGATATGCACAGTAGGAGACGAGGATATGCACAGTAGGAGACGAGGATATGCAAATACTTACAAGAACAATAACGGGAAACATTGTGCTGACCATAAATGATTATTTATTTGATTGTTTTATTCAATTTGAAAACAAAATACTGCTTTATTTTAAAGGCAAAAAAATTATACAATGCATAACATTGATAATCCAAAAATATAGTACTGGCTAACAACAATATAGGGCAAAAAACATACATGAATTGTGAACTTGAATGTGTGGCATTCAGTAGGTATCTTACAGAAAATTGATAATAAAAAGGGAAGATAAAGTGAGTTATTTCAGACACCTAATGTGCTTTAACTTAAAACAAATACATAGTATTGTCCGAAATGGCACCCTATTCCCTATATAGTGCACTACTTAGTCCCAAATGGCACCCTATATACACTGCACTACTTTTGATCAGAGGCTTAGGTAGGCACTACATAGGGTGCCATTTGGGACACAAAACAGACTAGATTAGTAATTGTTAGTGTCACCCCTATGACTACATATAAATACCATTCTACAACACTCTACAAGTGTTCTGTCAGTGCCCACAGTAAATACAATACTTCTTACTTGATGGCATCCCATTGCTCGTTGTCAAGACAAGATAGCACAGGACAGACACTGTCACTCAGGTTAATTCAACTTAGCTACCAATTCAGCCTCCTTGTCTAGAAAATATCTAGTACAAACATAACTTGTTACACTTTTATTTGATCTTTCATCTTATATTCCCATAAAAATCATTACACCACATGACAAGTCCAATGTTCATTCTAGTTTCCTAACGTTTTTAGTGTCAAGTCAAGTGAGAATAGGGCAACACAATTTATTCTGCTCCACAAAGTTCACTGACCCAATTCAATACAATTCGTGGCAAACGTTTTAAGTCAATCAAAAGTGGAACTTTACTACACTAAACTGGTGGACACATAGAAGCAGAATAAACATAGAGAGGTCAGCTTTCATTTTATTTTCATACTAGCTTGATTCTTGTTTCATGGACAAAGTGTAGAGATCTGGCAATCTAACTAGGTCAAATCTCCACAGCAATTAATTTGTTAAACCAATAATCATTAATGCCATTTGAAACAATCAGTTTGGAGAGGTGATATGCTGTACTCAAGTGATGGGACAGCCAGTGTCTGGCTGAGGCCCAGTTTGGTGTCCTGACTCCAGTCCAAGGTGATACAAGAACAGTCTAAAATTTACATTACAATGACTCATGCTGGTGCACGCAAATTCAACATGAATTTAATAGGTGCCCTTAACGTCATCAAAAAAAAAAAAAACACACACAGCATTACAGCTATATTATCGCTGTCCAAGTGACGCAAGCCTACCAGACTACTGTCCTGATCTGGGCCCGCGCGCAGTGAGCGCAGAGCGTGTTGGACCAGACTACTGTCCTGATCTGGGCCCGCGCGCAGTGAGCGCAGAGCGTGTTGGACCAGACTACTGTCCTGATCTGGGCCCGCGCGCAGTGAGCGCAGAGCGTGTTGGACCAGACTACTGTCCTGATCTGGGCCCATGCGCAGTGAGCGCAGAGCGTGTTGGACCAGACTACTGTCCTGATCTGGGCCCGCGCGCAGTGAGCGCAGAGCGTGTTGGACCAGACTACTGTCCTGATCTGGGCCCGCGCGCAGTGAGCGCAGAGCGTGTTGGACCAGACTACTGTCCTGATCTGGGCCCACGCGCAGTGAGCGCAGAGCGTGTTGGACCAGACTACTGTCCTGATCTGGGCCCACGCGCAGTGAGCGCAGAGCGTGTTGGACCAGACTACTGTCCTGATCTGGGCCCACGCGCAGTGAGCGCAGAGCGTGTTGGACCAGACTACTGTCCTGATCTGGGCCCGCGCGCAGTGAGCGCAGAGCGTGTTGGACCAGACTACTGTCCTGATCTGGGCCCGCGCGCAGTGAGCGCAGAGCGTGTTGGACCAGGAAAGAACGCGCCACCTAGCCCGTTCTCAATACCCGCCCTATTTTTGACACTAGTTGCCGCAGTTCGGCACCGCACTAAAGCGAGCTTGTTACCTTTAGGCTGATATACATATTTATTTGGTTTTTCATGACATTTCTGCGGTGATTAAATTTCAAATATTTATCAGATGTATTTTTACCAGCCATGTGTACCATGTGTATTCTCAAATTGAAAAGAGCGCGCTCCCCCGCGCTCCAGCACCACTACCTATTGGGTCCTGGTCAAAAGTAATGCACTAGATAGGGAATATGGCACCATTTAGGACCACACAGGGCCTTGCTGCACACCCTATGACACCTAGTTAGTCCAGCGTCTATTACAGTGATTGGATGAGCTGCAGGAATGCTAAACGTTCACTAGGTGGCAGCATCGGGCCGTTATCAGAGGACTGGATCAACAGAATGGCTTCCCATGGAATTCTTTGACCTTTCCTCATTCCTTTCAAAGTCACAATATTTAGTTTTCCTTTGCAAACAAACGAAAACAATAGATTAAGCGACATATTTCCCTTTCCGTAAAACATGTAGCCTACGGCCGTTACTGTTTCACGTGATGCACACATCTGGATTAGATTAACAGAAAATGCCTTAAGAATAAACCCAAGCCTCAATGTGAACCCGGAAGCATTTAAAATACCCATCTCTCTTTCAGACACATAACACGTGGAAGGTAAACCAGAGATGTCTGGTTTACATCAACCTCAGTACAAATCGATGGGCACTATCATATTGACCCCTTGTCACGCCAAACTGTCAACAGATCTGGGGCCAGGCTACAGGAGGAGCCACCCAGTCTGGGGCCAGGCTACAGGAGGAGCCACCCGGTCTGGGGCCAGGCTACAGGAGGAGCCACCCGGTCTGGGGCCAGGCTACAGGAGGAGCCACCCGGTCTGGGGCCAGGCTACAGGAGGAGCCACCCGGTCTGAGGCCAGGCTACAGGAGGAGCCACCCGATCTGAGAACAGGCTACAGGAGGAGACAAGAGATCTGGGACCAGGCTACAGGAGGAGACAACAGATCTGGGACCAGGCTACAGGAGGAGCCACCCCGTCTGGGGCCAGGCTACAGGAGGAGCCACCCCGTCTGGGGCCAGGCTACAGGAGGAGCCACCCGATCTGAGAACAGGCTACAGGAGGAGCCACCCGATCTGAGACCAGGCTACAGGAGGAGCCAACAGATCTGGGGCCAGGCTACAGGAGGAGCCACCCCGTCTGGGGCCAGGCTACAGGAGGAGCCACCCCGTCTGGGGCCAGGCTACAGGAGGAGCCACCCCGTCTGGGGCCAGGCTACAGGAGGAGCCACCCGATCTGAGAACAGGCTACAGGAGGAGCCACCCGATCTGAGAACAGGCTACAGGAGGAGCCAACAGATCTGGGGCCAGGCTACAGGAGGAGCCACCCCGTCTGGGGCCAGGCTACAGGAGGAGCCACCCCGTCTGGGGCCAGGCTACAGGAGGAGCCACCCCGTCTGGGGCCAGGCTACAGGAGGAGCCACCCCGTCTGGGGCCAGGCTACAGGAGGAGCCACCCCGTCTGGGGCCAGGCTACAGGAGGAGCCACCCCGTCTGGGGCCAGGCTACAGGAGGAGCCACCCCGTCTGGGGCCAGGCTACAGGAGGAGCCACCCCGTCTGGGGCCAGGCTACAGGAGGAGACAACAGATCTGGGGCCAGGCTACAGGAGGAGACAACAGATCTGGGGCCAGGCTACAGGAGGAGACAACAGATCTGGGGCCAGGCTACAGGAGGAGACAACAGATCTGGGGCCAGGCTACAGGAGGAGACAACAGATCTGGGACCAGGCTACAGGAGGAGACAACAGATCTGGGACCAGGCTACAGGAGGAGACAACAGATCTGGGACCAGGCTACAGGAGGAGACAACAGATCTGGGACCAGGCTACTATGTTCACAGCACATCACTGATTGAACATCCACCTCGTCATTGTGACCAGTTTGAACCACCTCCCAACATATACAGCTACTGCACCTGGAAGTATTTTTGCAACATTATAGAGACGGTTTTTACGACAGGGGGGTCAGAACATAAACAAAAAAGGAAGATGATGACAAAAACACATAGCTAATATGCATCTGTATAAAACAGACGAGCTAAATCAAAATATACAGCGAGTGAGTTCTCATAGCCAGGCTCCCCCAAAACAGATCAGCCATTCAGTTACAAAAGGTCCTCTGAGTGACAGAAAACAACATGGCCCTTTCCAAAAAAAACAAAAAACCTCCCTGCGAGAACACGAAACTAATGAGCCGTCAGAATGAGTCAGGGGCTCAAACTCTGCCTAGAAACTCTACAAATAAATCCCTCTCCTCCTGACGGATATAAAAAATTATATATTTGGAATAAACACGCTTTTTAACCACCAAAGTCCTTCTGTCTGAGGAGCACAGCTCCGCTCAGCAGTAGGAATGCCATGTTTATTGTGAATCCTACAGCTTTCTTAGTTATACAACGACAAGGTTAGCTCGTCATGTCATGGTTGTTATCCCTGTGGCAAGAGAACAAAATACACAGAAGGAAGGGGGGATGCATAATTATAATTCTAACCACATGAACAACTATAAATTGGAAACATGGCTTACTTGTTTTTTTCTAGTTCGTTTCTTACTTTTTTTTTTTTTTGGCCTTCAGCAAAGTTCAGTCCCAGCTTTTGCTCAAAAAAAAAAAAAAGAAGCTTTGGAGGAGAAAATTAGTGTGTTAAAAATGCCTCCTCAGCTGTGGCTGGAAGCGCATGTAGAGGACAGTAACGGCTGCAGCAGCTCCCAGGACGGCCACAAGTATTACCAAGGAGGAGACAGAAGAGTCGCCGTCAGGCCTGGAACTGGGGGGAACATTCATGGCCATGGTGGGCTGTTGGGACAGACAAGAGGGCAACAAAATAACACATATCATATCTGAGTTGTGTTCAGTGGGCCCCAAACAGCACTAGGCTATATATCCCTCAGTTAATCTGAATGTGTCCAATAAGAAATTATTCTTTTTTTTTGTTGTTTTGTTATCAGTTGCGAAACACTTTGCTACAATGTGCCCTAATGAATATGACCCGTCCAAGACAGTTGATTGAGAAGTCTCAGACAAGGGAAGAAAAAGACCCTGTCCCACACACACCCTCTGCTGCACGCGAAGCTGCACGTCCTCTCCCGCTGACGTGAAGAGATCCACCGCAGCACTGTGTGACAGGTGCTCCAGCTTGTGACCATTAATCTACATAAAGACAGAGGGAAAATAACATCACAGGAGCTTGATACATTGTCGAGGACTAGAACTGTCAGTACCACGATCGTTTAGGATCTCCCGTGCAGTGAAAAGCGTCATGAAATTAAAGCCACAATTCTACAGTAGATGGCTGGAATCTCAAGCCTAATACAAATTTCCCAGATAGACGATTGATTGATTCAAACATCACATGACATTCCCCCTTCTTACCCTCTGATCTCTAATCTAGACCACCAGTCGGCTCTCTAGCAATTGAGCCGCTGGGGACGAGGTTATCTTCTCCAAACCTCAAAAAAAAAGAAAAGTGAAAGTCAATGTTTACCGCCAATATCTTGTCTCCTTCTTGTAATCTTCCATCCAGCGCTGCTGCTCCATTCTGTTTGATTTTGGCCACATAAATCCCACTGTCATTCAGGACATACTGCTGGTCCAGACCCCCCACGATGTTAAACCCCAGACCTGGAGGGAGGGAGGGGGAGAAAGAGAAAGAGAGAACAGGAAATGAAAGTTCTCAGGTGAGGTACTTAGTATGGAGTTCTCATTACATGGACATTTGCTGACTGATCGCCTAGCATCACTACTCTGGATGGTTCTGACTTAGGTATTTGTAGTTGTCCACATATTCTAGGTGTTGTTGCAAACTTGTTCTCAACTCACCTACCTGGTTAAATAAAGGTGAAATAAAAAAAATGTAAAAACTGATTTACCGTCTGGATATTCAAAGAGGAAAAGACCATAGAACACTTTATTTCTCTCTCTCTCTCTCTCTCTATGGACAAGGCTATGTAACTATGGTAGTGCAGAAAGTATTAGTTGGAGACAGGTCAGAAGAGGTGTGGACAGAAGGAGATGTCTGCTGATTACAATGTTGTTATGTGGGACAAGGTACAAGCAGAACCATTCCAGAAGTTGCCTATAAATTCCCTTCCATGCAGTCAGTCTTGTCATAATATTGCAGATGCGGAAGAGCGGTTAACGGAACTCCCCCCCCAAAAAAAAAACGATGTAAATGCCATGGAAACGCTCGTTTAACTCAACTCATCTTGTAGTTACCAGCCCCGTCGCGGACCCCGATGTCTTGCTCCCAGACAAACTAAACAACCTATTCGCTCGCTTTGAGGACAATACAGTGCCAACGTCACGTCCCGCTACCAAAACCTCTCCTTCACTGCAGCCAACGTGAGTAAAACATTTAAATGTGTTAACCCTCGCAAGGCTGCTGGCCCAGACGGCATCCCCAGCCGCGCCCTCAGAGCATGGACAGACCAGCTGGCTGGTGTGTTTACGGACATATTCAACCAATCCCATCCCAGTCTGCTGTTCCCACATGCTTCAAGAGGGCCACCATTGTTCCTGTTCCCAAGAAAGCAAAGATAACTGAGCTAAATGACTACCGCCCCGTAGCACTCACTTCCGTCATCATGAAGTGCTTTGAGAGACTAGTCAAGGACCATATCACCTCCACCCTTTTTATTTATTTATCCATTATTTTACCAGGTGAGTTGACTGAGAACACGTTCTCATTTGCAGCAACGACCTGGGGAATAGTTACAGGGGAGAGGAGGGGGATGAATGAGCCAATTGTAAACTGGGGATTATTAGGTGACCATGATGGTTTGAGAGCCAGATTGGGAATTTAGCCAGGGTTAACACCCCTACTCTTATGATAAGTGCCATGGGATCTTTAATGACCTCGGAGTCAGGACACCCGTTTAACGTCCCATCCGAAAGATGGCACCCTACACAGGGCAGTGTCCCCAATCACTACCCTGGGGCATTGTCATCTTACCTGACACCCTAGACCCACTCCAATTTGCTTACCGCCCCAATAGGTCCACAGACGACTCAATTGCAATCACACTGCCCTAACCCATCTGGACAAGAGGAATACCTATGTAAGAATGCTGTTCATCGACTACAGCTCAGCATTTAACACAATAGTACCCTCCAAACTCGTCATCAAGCTCGAGACCCTGGGTCTTGTCCCTGCCCTGTGCAACTGGGTCCTGGACTTTGACAGGCCACCACCAGGTGGTGAGGGCAGGAAACAACATCTCCACCCAGCAGATCGTCAACACTGGGATACCACAAGGGTGCGTTCTCAGCCCTCTCCTGTACACCCACGACTGCGTGGCCTTGCAGACGCGCCTCCAACTCAGTCATCAAGTTTGCAGACGCCACCACAGTGGTAGGCTTGATTACCAACAACGACGAGACGGCTTACAGGGAGGAAGTGAGGGCCCTCGGAGTGTGGTGTCAGGAAAATAACCTCACACTCAACGTCAACAAAACTAAGGAGATGATTGTGGACTTCAGGAAACAGCAGAGGGAACACCCCTCTATCCACATCGGCGGGACAGTAGTGGAGAAGGTGGAAAGTTTTAAGTTCCTCGACATACACTTCACGGACAAAATGAAATGGTCCACCCACACAGACACCGTGGTGAAGGCGGCGCAATAGCGCCTCTTCAACCTCGGGAGGCTGAATAAATTCGGCTTGTCACCAAAACACTCAAACTTTTACAGATGCACAATTGAGAGCATCCTGTTGGGCTGTATCACCGTCTGCTACGGCAACTGCTCCGCCCACAACCGCAAGGCTCTCCAGAGGGTAGTGAGGTTTGCACAACGCATCACCGGGGGCAAACTACCTGCCCTCCAAGACACCTAAATCACCCGATGTCACAGGAAGGCCAAATAGATCATCAAGGACAACAACCACCCGAGCCACTGCCTGTTCACCCCGCTATCATCCAGAAGGCGAGGTCAATACAGGTACATCAAAGCTGGGACCGAGAGACTGAAAAACTGCTTCTATCTCAAGGCCATCAGACTTAATCAGTCATCACTAACATTGAGTGGCTGCTGCCAACATACTGACTCAAATCTCTAGCCACTTGAATAGTAAAAAATTGGATGTAATAAATGTATCACTAGCCACTTTAAACAATGCCACTTCATATAATGTTTACATACCCTACATTACTCATCTCATATGTATATAATGTACTCTATACCATCTACTGCACCATGTCTATGCCGTTCAGCCATCGCTCATCCATATATGTACATATTCTTATTCATTCATTCATTTACACTTGTGTGTATAAGGTAGTTGTTGTGAAATTGTTAGATTACTTGTTAGATGTTACTGCATAGTCGGAACTAGAAGCACAAACATTTTGCTACACTCGCATCAACATACGCTAACCATGTCTATGTGACTATATACAATTTGATTTGATTGAGGCGAGCTAGCTACATAAAAAGGTATTCTCACTGGAGGTTACTGGGCTAGAAAAACCGAATTTGTATTCGTCACATGCTTCGTCAACAAGTTTATATTAACCGGCCGTTCCCAACAACGCAGAGAAAGAAAATAAACTAATAATAGCAAAGTAAAACACATAACAAATACACAATGAGAAACGATAACTTGGCTATATACACGGGGTACCGAGTCGATGTGAAGGGGTACGATTTAATTGAGGTAAATATGCACAGTACCAGTCAAAAGTTTGGACACCTACTCATTCAAGGTTTTTTAAATTTAATTTCTGCAATTTTATACATTGTAGAATAATAGTGAAGACATCAAAACTATGAAATAACACATATGGAATCATGTAGTAACCCCTCCCCCCAAAAAGTGTTAAATCAAAATAT
>NC_056439.1:51577769-51717769 GCF_018296145.1 Oncorhynchus tshawytscha | reverse complement strand
ATACTAGGGTCCACGCACGTCCTTCAGGGAGATGCCATCTCCCATAGTGCAGTCCTTCAGGGAGATGCCATCTCCCATGGTGCCGTCCTTCAGGGAGATGGCATCACCTTCTCTTTACACAACCCAATTATCTTCAATGCTTTTCAATGAGTTACATGTGGAATTGGGTTTATTTTCTGAATTGACTACAATTGAAATGGAATTGACCCCTAACCCCAATCAAACCTGTACCTTAAAACATTGTCCTTGAATGAAGGGGAAGCCTCCATCTCTCTCCTCTGGACCCCAACCTCCATCCATGTTGGAGTTACGGACAACCTGCTGCTCATAGAAACGAGGGTTGAGGTGGAACACAACCTCTTCATCGTCCTCCTCCTCCGCCTTTTTTATAAAATCAACATGAAACCTGAAATAAAATCTAACTTTTTTCACTCATCACCAGTCTACAGTGCATTGGACCATAGATAAACATTTGAGTGCAATTGCATATGGGCTGTGGCTAGTTTGAATGACTACATACTGGTGATGCTTCGTGATGTCTTAGACTAATGGCGTTTTCACACTTGGTCCCTTTCAGACGATTTTCGTGAACTCAGTGCGGTTCGCTTCATTTTTTTGTGTGCAGTATGAACATTCCAAAAGGAACTGAGATCCCTCAAAAGAGGCCACCGAAGCAAATCAAACTGAACTCATCTTGAGAGGTGATCTGAGTTCGGTTCTCTTGAACTCCGGGTTCTGATTCCCCTTCTTTAGGGCAATGTGACCGAACCCCCCCAAACACTAGACTACTGCAACGCCATTTCCCCTGTCATAACTCCTCACATTGGTGCCACACAAGAGAGATGATGTGCAGGTTGGCCGAAAATAAACGTGTGTCGTTTTTGGATATTGATTAGCAATGATCAAGGATGCACAGAAATACCAAAATATGTTGTGTAATTTTTAGTTGAGTCTATTTGTTTGCAATAAGAGAACAGATCAGATATTTTTATGAGAGGACAGATCAGACCTTCTATAGGACAGATCGGATCTTTTTATGAGAGGACAGATCAGACCTTCTATAGGAGGACAGATCAGACCTTCTATAGGAGGACAGATCAGACCTTCTATAGGAGGACAGATCGGATCTTTTTATGAGAGGACAGATCAGACCTTCTATAGGAGGAGAGATCAGACCTTCTATAGGAGGACAGATCAGACCTTCTATAGGAGGACAGATCTGAACTTTTTATGAGAGGACAGATCAGACCTTCTATAGGACAGATCAGACCTTCTATAGGAGGACAGATTTGATATTTTTATGAGAGGACAGATCAGACCTTCTATAGGAGGACAGATCAGACCTTCTATAGGAGGACAGATCAGACCTTCTATAGGAGAACAGATCAGATCTTTTTATGAGAGGACAGATCAGACCTTCTATAGGAGGACAGATCGGATCTTTTTATGAGAGGACAGATCAGACCTTCTATAGGAGGACAGATCAGACCTTCTATAGGAGGACAGATCAGACCTTCTATAGGAGGACAGATCAGACCTTCTATAGGACGACAGATCAGACCTTCTATAGGAGGACGGAAAATACCTTCTACGGGAGGACGGATCAGACCTTCTACAGGAGGACAGATCAGACCTTCTATAGGAGGACAGATCAGACCTTCTATAGGAGTAGACCAGACCTTCTATAAGAGGACAGATCAGACCTTCTATAGGAGGACAGATCAGACCTTCTATAGGATGACTATATGTGAAAACACCCTGTGTCAGCATTACTGGAACAGATGTAATTAAATAGATAAATTAAAGGGGAGAATGAACGGATTAATGAATCCTGTAGCCTAGTGTAGTAGTGTGAGCACCTGCCGGTCCCCTCCGGGGTTGGGTTCCCCTACTATGGTGATCAGTAGCCTGGGCATTATCCCAGCAGGGAGAGGCAGTTCGTAGGGCACTGGCTGAAGCTGATGGTGCATAAACAGTACAGGTTCTGGAAGGGCAATAGTAAAGGGATTACATGTGTTACATATATATATACTGTATGTTTCATTAAAAAGACGAAACTAATAGAAATTGCCTTTTTCAACAACAGATCCAATAGAAGTACACATTTCAATATTAATAAGTACACATTTCAATATTTCAATATTAATAAGTACACATTTCAATATTAATAAGTACACATTTCAATATTAATAAGTACACATTTCAATATTAATAAGTACACACACCAATCTGCAGATTATCAAATTATGAAGAATTATTAGCTAACAAAATAACAAGGCTGCTTTCTTTGTCCTTTAAACTTCTATCTTTTTGTTCTGTTCTGACGGCCTGTTTGTTCCTTTTTATATAAGGTTATCAGTCAATTTAAATGAATTAATTTGCCCCCAATCTATGGATTTCACATGACTGAGAATACAGATATGCATCGGTTGGTCACAGATACTTTTTTTTTTTTTAAATAGGGGTGTGGATCAGAAAACCAGTCTATTTTTTTATTTTTATTAACTTGTTTTTCATGTTGAGGTGATGTAATGTGTAATCTAGTCTCAAAGCAATATGGTCTCCAATTGAACTTGGATGAAAACATTTTTTTTTGCTTTGTTATCATGGTATTGGTATGGAGTAGGTGTGATGGTTTCTGAACTGCTACTGTGATTTTCAATGTGAAATAATCTACAGTGGATATACTTTAATAAGTACACATTTCAATAAAAATAAAAGAGGATTGGATTAAGAATTGGTAAGAATATTGAATATATGAGCTTTATTAAGTGACATTGTATCAGGTTTCAAGAGAAATTGACCACTATCCAGTGGTGCCACTAAAACTGTCACTTAGTTATAATTAAGACATAGTAGATACATCCTTATTATATCAAGGAAGAAATACAAATCAAGCTTCCTGACAAATTCAAAACATTTTCTTATTGATAAAAATATCTCATGATGAGTAATGAAACGACTATGTTGGCTAGCTCTAGAACCTCTCCTACATTCCAAACGCCACTGGAAAAATGAGTCACCACACCCCTCCCTTAAGAAGTCTCCACTACGCCCTACACCAAACAAACCAGAACCTGATACTGTACATGAGCCTAATAGGGCCGAGTCTCAACAGGATTAACTGGATGAGTTGAAATTTCCTTCAACCAGTGGTACCACCTGTATATATATATATATATATATATATACCACACAGGTGGTATATATATAAAAAAATATATATATATACACACAGGTGGTATATATATATATATACAGGTGGTATATGTTAAAATAAATATATATATACAGGTGGTATATATTAAATTAAATATATATATATATAGACAGGTGGTATATATTAAATTAAATATATATATATACACAGGTGGTATATATTACATTTTTAAAAAAAATATTATAATATATAATATATATATATATATATATAGCATCACCTCTTGATTAATTTAACTTAACCGGGCATACATCCCAAACTACTTCTTTAAACACTGCGATGCAAAAAATAAAAAATAATAATCAGAACACAAGTGATAGAATTCTTTATTTCAAATATTTAACACAATTGGACATTTTATCAATGCTGGCAAAACACACACGTACAGGACATTTACTACCCAAATGATGTTTGGCTTTTTTTTTTTTTTTTTGAAAGTAGCAAATAAATGTTATTATAAAAGATAAGTGTGACTTTTAATGAAAGTTTAAGAGTGAAATAATATAAATTGTGATGTTTCACAAAAAGCCGAGGCTATGTATTGCACTTGAATGACAGCCAACATTATTGCCCCCCCCCCCGCCTTCCCCCTTCCCCCAGGTATTAGCTAGTAAAAACCTCTTCGACCAAATACATGATGCTGCTGCTTTCTTGTAGTTCTTAAACCAAACCTCAAGGTGATTTTCTGTGGCTGGTGTCCTCATCTGACTGAAAATCTGAAGAGTTCAGTGCTTTCAAAAATGTGGTGGATATGGTATATTATGTCTGGGCTGAAAGACAAGAATACATACGATATTACTGTAAATGATACATTGCGATATTACTGTAAATGATACATTGCAATATTACTGTAAATGATACATTGCGATATTACTGTAAATGATACATTGCGATATTACTGTAAATGTTCTGTTGTTTTGCCTTGCCTTGTCTTTTGCGGTTTGCGCCCTGCAGAAAACACCTCAGACCAGTAAAATGTTATTGCAGTGCTGTTTCTAGGAGACAAACACCATTTTTACAGCCCTGCAGCAAATCTCTGATCCACCATCCTGACTGCTGCGCTTAATGTAAGCTTGCGAAATCAGGAAGGTAAAACGAGGCAAGAACCCCCCCCCCCAAAAAAAGAGCCACACCACGTATACAGAGATCCTCCGGTGAAGACTAGGACAGAAGTGCACCAGGAAGGAAGCAAGCAAGCAAGCAGCAACGTGTGGTGTTTTAAAAGCATGTATTTACTCACCGGCATGCCTCCTGGAGCTGCTTGCCCCCCATATGGTCCCATGGGCCCTGGGTGGCCGGGCTGGGAAGGGAAGCCTCCACCACCGCGAGGACCCCATGATCCAGGGGGGATGGGAGGGAAGGCTCCACCAGGGAAGGTGCCTCCTGCAGGAGAGAAGGCAGCTCCTGGACCTCCAGGCCCATACATCCCCCCACCAGGCTGGGCTCCTGGGTAAGGCACATTGGGGTAGGGTCCTGTTGGTGCTCCGGGGCTAGTTTGGAAGGGTCCAGACGGGTACTGCATGGGGGCTCCAGGGAACTGTCCAGGTGCTCCAGGCCCGGGTGGGTATTGCCCTGGAGCTCCTGGCCCAGCTGGATACTGTCCCGGGGCTCCAGGCCCAGCTGGGTATTGCCCTGGAGCTCCTGGTCCAGCTGGGTACTGTCCCGGGGCTCCAGGTCCAGCTGGGTACTGTCCCGGGGCTCCAGGTCCAGCTGGGTACTGCCCCGGAGCTCCTGGTCCAGCCGGGTACTGTCCCGGGGCTCCAGGTCCAGCCGGGTACTGTCCCGGGGCTCCAGGCCCAGCCGGGTACTGTCCCGGGGCTCCAGGCCCAGCTGGGTACTGTCCCGGGGCTCCAGGCCCAGCCGGGTACTGTCCCGGGGCTCCAGGCCCAGCTGGGTACTGTCCCGGGGCTCCAGGCCCAGCTGGGCACTGTCCCGGGGCTCCAGGCCCAGCTGGGCACTGTCCCGGGGCTCCAGGCCCAGCTGGGCACTGTCCCGGGGCTCCAGGCCCAGCTGGGTACTGTGCCGGTACCCCTGGGCCGGGTGGGAACCCACCAGGGGCAGAGGGAGCTCCAGGATACTGCCCTGGTGCTCCGGGACCGGAAGAGAAGGGTCCTTGACTTCCAGGGAACTGCCCTGGGGCCCTTGGACCAGACTGTGGCCCCCCAGGGAATCCCCCAGGAGCAGAGGGCTGTGTGGGGGCTCCGGGGGCCGCACCAGGCCATCCTGGGTTAGTTGGCGGAGGGGCGTTGGGGGCGGCTGGGTTGGGGTTAGCTGCTTTCTCAGCTTGGCCCGGGACATCGTCAGCTATGGCATCTGCCAGCTACATACAAGAAAAACAGGGAGGTTGCTACCATGATCTTCACCAACACATTTACCATCTTAAAACAGGCATACCTTGATAATAAACGTGATTAATAAAAGTAGCTAACTCACCGAGAAATCCATGTCCTGAAAGGTAATGGGGGGGGGGGGGTAAAGTTGTTAGGTCTGAAGCATAACCTATTATAGCCTATTAGCTACTTTAGTTATAACAGCCTGAAGTAAATAGCAACATAGTTAAGATATCACAAGCTACCTATAAACTTTAAATTAAACTGGATTGCAGGCTGGTTAGTGTTGTTCACGTGTAGAAAGCTAGCTGGCTCGATGTACAGCTAACATTATCTAACATTAGCTAGCAAACATTAGCCAGCTACCAACTGATTCTACATGTTTATGCTGCTCAAACGATCAAAGTACAATAAAGAAATGTTTTTAAAGTATGTTAGGCTTTTCAACATTACCTCGACAAAAGAGGGACGTCTTTAACAAATTCTAAAGTTAGAAACAAACAAGAATTTGCCAGTTGAGAGATAAAAATTAAAAATAATTACTTGTACAAAAAACTCCTGGAATAAAGGAAGTGTTACAATCTGCACTCACGCCTAGAATATGACGTCAACATTGGGCGGAAGGAAACGGGGTTGGAACCGAATGGGTGCGTTCCAGAGTCACAGACATTTCTCTTAGATTGCAAGTCGGGCAAAGGAAGATGACAAAAACATTTTATTTTTTATTATTTTTTAAATAAAAGAATATCTTACCCTCTCTCTCTCTCTCTCTCTCTCTCTCAACTTTATATGAGTAAAAATCAACTAGTATGATGTGATACGAAAAAAATATTCCCAAATAAATGATTTTAAATTGGTGTGGGGGCGGGAATTGGTCAGATCAGAGTCACAAGATTATGTGCGGGCGGAAAAAAAAAAATACTGTTCTGTACTGCCCTCCTCCGGTCTAGACAGAACAATTGAGTCTGCGCTTCAGGGAAAAATGGTAAGTTGTTCCTGAGATGGGTTGAAAAACCTTACTAAAAATGTATTTAGCCAGGGATTATTTTCAAGTTGCAAACCGTTTGAGATCCTCTGTCTGCATAATCGCCTCTTTTTATTTCGAAATGAGTTTCGCTTGTTTTTAATTAAATATGCAGTTGTTCCACCCAGCTCGATGTGATATGCTGCAACATGTCACGATATGGAGCATAGATAGATAGCTAGCTAGCTAGCTGGTTAACGGATAACTCCATGCATTGTCTGAGAAAGTTAGCCACATCAAATTCCCGTGTAATTACCTTAGCTAACTCGATGAAACTAGCTAATTTCAGATCGTCAAAGTGCCTTGACTATTCTATCAGATTTTATGGTCTTTGTGTATAAAATGCATGCCAGCCAGCTATCTAGCTAGATTCGCATTTCCTGTAGTTTTCGAGACCTATCTAGTTAGCAAGCTAAACTTGGCTTCAAGACAAATTAAACTCGGCATTGTCAGGGATGCGCATCTATCATATTTGAGAGTAGTAAAATATTTGTATAACCCTGTAGTTGCTAAATCGGTGCACGTCGTTATTTCCTGTTACCTGTCAAATCATATCCAGAGTAGGCCATTGAACAAAGGAATTTAACCCATCATGAATAATGATTCAGAAATGTTACGTAAATGAAGATCCCTGCTCATTCCAAGACACATCAATTATCAGGTGTGGCTGGTGGTCAGATCATTGATCGCAAAAATGTATCACAAGTTAATAGAATTTGCAAGTTCAGAGATATATCTTTATATCTAATGACCATCTCAATAATTATTCTGGAGGCTGTCATTAAAAGTTCCCAATCATGTGTAAGAGGGAGCTGATCTCCTTTGAAATGAGACATCATGACAATTCTTATTCCTGGCCCCATATTCATTAAGCATCTCTGAGTAGGAGTGCTGATCTAGGATCAGGTCTCCCCTGTCTACGTAATCGTATTTTATTATCATCAAAAGCATAACTGATTCTAGATCAGCACTCTCAACTCTTGAGAGGCTTTATGAAGGCTTTCCTTCTATCCGTTACTTCTAGAGTGAATCACTGGTTGTGTGTGACGTTGACGGAGACCTAGTGAAAAAGCTACGGGAATTCCGCTTCCGGAAGGAGACTAACAATGCTGCTATCATCAGTAAGTATCCTCTTAATCACAAATCAGTAAGTATCCTCTTAATCACAAATCAGTAAGTATCCTCTTAATCACAAATCAGTAAGTATCCTCTTAATCACAAATCAGTAAGTATCCTCTTAATCACAAATCGGTAAGTATCCACAAATCGGTAAGTATCCACAAATTGGTAAGTATCCACAAATCGGTAAGTATCCTATAATCATAAATCAGTATCCTTTGACCATAAATCAGTCAGTATCCTCCTAATCATAAAGAATCTAATCTAATCTTTTTTTTTTTCTTCTACATACATATTGTGCTTGGGAAGGACCAACATATTGACTGTTGAGGAACATTTTTCCTAAATATTTTTTTTTTTTGGGGGGTGTTTTCTCTTTCTCAGTGAAGATTGACAAGGACAAGCAGCTTGTCATCCTTGATGAAGAACATGAGGTACGTTACCAGATTGGTTCTGGTTCTGATGACATCAGTGTTGATACGTGTCTTTATCCACACACCTCTTATAGTGTCTTGTATGATGTAGCGTGAACCTACAGTTGTGCAGTACATATTTAACCTTGAATACCTTCTCTCTCTCTCTCATTCTAGGATATTTCTCCTGATGATCTGAAGGATGAGCTGCCTGAAAGACAGCCCAGATATCCTTTGATCTATACTGAACAAACAAATATGAACGCAAACATGCAACAATTTTACTGAGTTACAGTTCATATAGTTACAGTTCATATAAGGAAAGGGAATCTGTCAAATGAAAGAAATACATTCGGCCTTTTTATTATTTTTTTATTTTACCTTTTAAGTCAGTTAAGAACAAATTCTTATTTTCAATGACAGTGGGTTAACTGCCTGTTCATGGGCAGAATGACCGATTTGTACCTTGTCAGCTCAGGGGTTTGAACTTGAAACCTTCGGGTTACTAGTCCAACGCTCTAACCACTAGGCTACCCTACCCCCTCTACGCTCTAACCACTAGGCTACCCTACCTCCTCTATACTCTAACCACTAGGCTACCCTACCTCCTCTACACTCTAACCACTAGGCTACCCTGCCTCCTCTACACTCTAACCACTAGGCTACCCTGCCTCCTCTACACTCTAACCACTAGGCTACCCTGCCTCCTCTACACTCTAACCACTAGGCTACCCTACCTCCTCTACACTCTAACCACTAGGCTACCCTACCTCCTCTACACTCTAACCACTAGGCTACCCTACCTCCTCTACACTCTAACCACTAGGCTACCCTACCTCCTCTACACTCTAACCACTAGGCTACCCTACCTCCTCTACACTCTAACCACTAGGCTACCCTACCTCCTCTACACTCTAACCACTAGGCTACCCTACCTCCTCTACACTCTAACCACTAGGCTACCCTACCTCCTCTACACTCTAACCACTAGGCTACCCTGCCGCCCAAATCTATGGATTTCACATGACTGGGTAGGGGCACCGCCATGGGTGGGCCTAGGAGGGCATAGGCCTACCCACTTGGGAGCCAGGCCCAGCCAATCAGAATGAGTTTTTCCCCACAAAAGGGCTTTATTACAGACAGAAATACTCCTCAGTTTCATCAGCTGTCCAGGTGGCTGGTCTCAGATTATCCCCCAGGTTAAGAAGCCAGATGTGGAGGTCCTGGGCTGGCGTGGTTACACGTGGTCTGGGGTTGTGAGGCCGGTTGGACGTTCTGTCAAATTCTCTAAAACAACGTTGGAAGAGGTTTATGGTAGAGAAATGAACATTAAATTCTCTGGCAACTGCTCTGGTGGAAATTCCTGCAATCAGCATGCCATCTCCCTCAAAATGTAGACATCTGTGGCATTGTGTTGTGTGACAACTGCTCATTTAAGAGTGGCCTTTTATTGTCCCCGGCACAAGGTGCACCTGTGTATAAAAAAAAGAAATCATGATGTTTAAATAGCTTCTTGATATGCCACACCTGTCAGATGGATTGAATTATCTTTGGTAAAGGACTACAGGGACGTAAACAAATTCTTCCATTTGACATGAATGCGTGATTTTAAGTGAAATTTAAATGTTTACATTTTACCTTTATTTAACTAGGCAAGTCAGTTAAGAACAAATTCTTATTTTCAATGACAGCCTAGGAACAGTGGGTTAACTGCCTGTTCAGGGGCAGAACGACAGATTTGTACCTTGTCAGCTCAGGGATTTGAACTTGCAACCTTCCGGTTACTAGTCCAACGCTCTAACCACTAGGCTACCCTACCTCCTCTACACTCTAACCACTAGGCTACCCTACCTCCTCTACACTCTAACCACTAGGCTACCCTACCTCCTCTACACTCTAACCACTAGGCTACCCTGCCTCCTCTACACTCTAACCACTAGGCTACCCTGCCTCCTCTACACTCTAACCACTAGGCTACCCTGCCTCCTCTACACTCTAACCACTAGGCTACCCTGCCTCCTCTACACTCTAACCACTAGGCTACCCTGCCTCCTCTACACTCTAACCACTAGGCTACCCTGCCTCCTCTACACTCTAACCACTAGGCTACCCTGCCTCCTCTACACTCTAACCACTAGGCTACCCTGCCTCCTCTACACTCTAACCACTAGGCTACCCTGCCTCCTCTACACTCTAACCACTAGGCTACCCTGCCTCCTCTACACTCTAACCACTAGGCTACCCTGCCTCCTCTACACTCTAACCACTAGGCTACCCTGCCTCCTCTACACTCTAACCACTAGGCTACCCTGCCTCCTCTACACTCTAACCACTAGGCTACCCTACCTCCTCTACACTCTAACCACTAGGCTAACCTACCTCCTCTACACTCTAACCACTAGGCTAACCTACCTCCTCTACACTCTAACCACTAGGCTACCCTGCCGCCCCAAAGGGTTGAGCACAGTCAAATCTCTCTTATTTTAAAAGTTCTCTTTAACCTTCTGCACATTTGTGGTGTACAGCTACAAGTACGAACATGACGACGGGAGAGTTTCCTACCCACTCTGTTTCATCTTCTCCAGTCCAGTGGGTAAGATGAGATCCGGTCCTCAACATCCCTGTAGCGACTATACCTGTAACAACAGGTGTTGGCCCATTCTTGTAAAAAGAAAGATGAATTCAGTCTGCCATTTTAACCAATGAGGGCATGGTAACTAAGGTTACCTTACTATTATTGGATAGTAAAATATGTTTAATTTTAAGTAATTTTAATACTTAAAAAAATAACTTTATTTAACCAGGTCGGCTAGTTGAGAATAAGTTCTCATTTACATCTGCGACCTGGCCAAGATAACGCACAGCAGTTCAACACAAACAACAACACACATGGAGTCAAACAAACATACAGTCAATAATACAGTAGAAAGTCTATGTGTTTGTGCAAATGAGGTGAGATAAGGGAGGTAAAGGCAATAAAATAGGCCAATACATGCATATAACGGGTATTACTTTTCCCCGTAGAGAAACATATCATTCTACTTCCTCGTTCTATTTCTCTGGTTCTATAGTATTATTATTATTTTTCTCTCAGGATGTAAACCCGAGCAACAGATGATGTACGCCGGAAGCAAAAACAAACTGGTGCAAACTGTCCAGTTGACCAAGGTTAGTGTTTTAACTGTATTTATTTATTCGTCTTTGGAGTTCAATGCTATCTGTATTTATTTATTCGTCTTTGGAGCTCAATGCTATCTGTATTTATTTATTCGTCTTTGGAGCTCAATGCTATCTGTATTTATTTATTCGTCTTTGGAGCTCAATGCTATCTGTATTTATTTATTCGTCTTTGGAGCTCAATGCTATCTGTATTTATTTATTCGTCTTTGGAGCTCAATGCTATCTGTATTTATTTATTCGTCTTTGGAGCTCAATGCTATCTGTATTTATTTATTCGTCTTTGGAGCTCAATGCTATCTGTATTTATTTATTCGTCTTTGGAGCTCAATGCTCTCTGTATTTATTTAATCGTCTTTGGAGCTCAATGCTATCTGTATTTATTTAATCGTCTTTGGAGCTCAATGCTATCTGTATTTATTTATTCGTCTTTGGAGCTCAATGCTATCTGTATTTATTTATTCGTCTTTGGAGCTCAATGCTATCTGTATTTATTTATTTATTCGTCTTTGGAGCTCAATGCTATCTGTATTTATTTATTTATTCGTCTTTGGAGCTCAATGCTATCTGTATTTATTTATTTATTCGTCTTTGGAGCTCAATGCTATCTGTATTTATTTATTTGTCTTTGGAGCTCAATGCTATCTGTTATTTATTTATTTATTTATTCGTCTTTGGAGCTCAATGCTATCTGTATTTATTTATTCGTCTTTGGAGCTCAATGCTATCTGTATTTATTTATTCGTCTTTGGAGCTCAATGCTATCTGTATTTATTTATTCGTCTTTGGAGCTCAATGCTCTCTGTATTTATTTAATCGTCTTTGGAGCTCAATGCTCTCTGTATTTATTTAATCAACTACTACTGAAATACAGCTGCTTCCATAAATATATTAGTCTGTGTTTTACATAAAATTGGTTTCAAGATGTTGACTTATTTCTTGTGTAAAAAATATTTTAAAAAAGGGGGGCAGTTATCAATCTTCTATCGGCTCTTCCTCATTTCTTCCAGGTGTTTGAGATCAGAAACACGGAGGACCTGACAGAGGAATGGCTGAGAGAGAAGCTGGGCTTCTTCGGTTAAGACCAGGCCATTTTGGTGATCTAATGGACTGAAGGGTTTAGAGGAGGAACGAGACACTTGGAAAGAAAACTACACCATTCCTTACGTTTCCCTTTCCCCCATTTCCCTCCTCCGATGTACCTATTCCCATACAACCCCCATCAACATGTGCCAGTTTCCTGTGTCCTTAATGAAATTAACACTACCACTCCTTCTGAGATGGACAGAGCTTTCCTTGTCCTACACAAGCAAAATTCAAGGGAAATTGAAAGGAATTGTCAATTTCATTTGAGTTTCGCACGTTTAGTAATAATTCATAATTACATAATTAATGACCTGATAGATTAGATTCTAACCACGCTTTTTTTATTTTATTTTACTGGAACATAAAAGCATAGTTCTGATAGTAAGAGGTGATCTGTGATTTGGGGAGCTGTTTAATTTTTTTTGATTAAGTCATAAATATATGATTTGTGGGAGGGACTCTGGGTTGTGAAGATGCAATAACGCTTTGATTTTTCTTTATACATTTTCAAGATGGAAGTGCCTCCAGGCTTGAAACACTTTTCCACCTTAAAATCACACAATCATACATTGAATTTGGATGTAAAATTAATGGCTATGTTTTGTGTGTACTTTCTCCCTCTGCTTGGAAAGGTAGATCAGTATAAAGAAATGCATTAATTTCTTACAACATTCACTCACTGATTTAAGTTTATATGACACCATATGACAACAAAGAATATTAATCCAAATTACAATACTCAAAAAAAAGACAGCTAAAAATACAATTTACCATCTTGTTTCTGGATCTATATATTCTTATTGCAGTTGATCCCCTGGGAAAAGGAATCATTGATGCTCTTGGTCGATAAGTAACATTTTAAGAGCCTGCAGCTAACGTCCTTGAGAGTGTTTCTGAGTGACGCAAAGGACAGTTGGTTATCTCTGTTCATCTTTGTTTTAGAGTAGAATCATTGTGATTCTCAGTGAGACTTTGCAGTGAGGTCATGGTACACTATTCCCTACATAGTGCACTACTTTTGGTCGTGCACTATATATGGAATAGGGTGCCATTTGGGACAGAGTTTTTTACCATTGAACTGTGTCCTTCAAAGTGGAGCACCTGTTTCGCCTACAAAGATTTTCATTGATACATTCATGAAAGAAACCTCGTGTTTTGATTTATACCCTGATGAAGACAGCTTGTCTGTCGAAACGTTGGACATAAAACATTTTTTGCATCTGAGCTGGAGTTTGCGGCTCTCCTTCATTATCTTATTTATAGTGTTCCACTCCGCGAGCCAGCACCTCGCCTAAATAGTTGTGCGTTACTTTCGCGGCGAGAACATTCTTCAAAGAAACCTCGTGTTTGATTTAGGACCAGTTTGTCAGACGTAGATTAATAATCCTAGTCCAGAACTAGAAAGCGATTTTTCAATAGAGACTCAGTTAATGTGTGTCTGGGGAAACCGACCCTAGAAACATCAGGCTGTGTCCCAACCCTGGACAGATGTGAATACACTGGGAGATTAGAGAGTCATCTTTTTGCCTTTTTAAATCTTATATTTTATCAGGCGTTTAAAAAAAAAAATTTGAAACTTGAAGGGCCGGTTTCCTGGGCACAAAGTAAGGCTAGTCCTGGACATTAAAAAAACACACCGTTTTGCCCATTGAACATACCTGTTAGTCCAGGACAATTCTAAATCTACAGTATGTTTGAGAAACCGCCCTAAAAATATAGTGTAATACATTTAAACCAGTAATATGCCTTAAGGCTGTCTCTCTTTCCATCAGAGTATTCTTCTGAAGAACAGATTTAAAATGTAAACAAACAATGTGTACATCCCAAGTTACACTCTCCCCCCTCTGTATAGTGCACTATGGGTCCATGGGACTGTGGTCAAAAGTAGTGCACTATAAGAAGGGAATAGGGTGCCATTTGGGATGTACATTATGACATGTCTTCCCATCTGCTGAAATGTGACATTGAAAAGCAAAAATAAGACTACAGCTTTAAACATCACCTCATAGTCCGTATATCTGAACTGTACTGGAACATTCCTCTTTTTACTCCTGAATTGTGCAATCGGCTGGTGTGAAAAATGAAAATGCTTAATAATCTGTTCTAAAAAAATATATATAAATATATAACTTTGATGTGGTAAGCTACTTTCATATACAAGTGCATGCTTTCGTCAGTGTGTGTCTTTTGTCCCGACAGTTTGCGTTATGACAACAACAACAATTCCCAAACAAACATTCAATAGTTCAGTATGTACTGCATGGTCTTTGTTTTGCACCGTGAATGTATCCTCAATAATGAATTTTAAAAATTGGCGTACTTTAGTTGACACAAGCAATAATATAGAGAACATGCATGCAAATGGCAATCCAAAAAGGGGGGAAATTGCTGATAGTGTGTTAAGGTTAAACACTACAGTAGTTTGATCGTTATCAACATGGTTTGTGTGATAATATGGAATGTATTCCAAATGGCACACTATTCCTTTTTTATAGTGCACTTCTTAGTCCTATGCTTTTATAGTGCACTTCTTAGTCCTATGCTTTTATAGTGCACTTCTTAGTCCTATGCTTTTATAGTGCACTTATGTCCTATGCTTTTATAGTGCACTTCTTATGTCCTATGCTTTTATAGTGCACTTCTTATGTCCTATGCTTTTATAGTGCACTTCTTATGTCCTATGCTTTTATAGTGCACTTCTTATGTCCTATGCTTTTATAGTGCACTTCTTAGTCCTATGCTTTTATAGTGCACTTCTTAGTCCTATGCTTTTATAGTGCACTTCTTAGTCCTATGCTTTTATAGTGCACTATGAAGGGAATAGGCTGCCATTTGGAACTGATACATGGAGATAATCAGCCTTGGGAAGAATTCTTCAACCTGCATTCATGAATAAGATATAGCTATATCCTTGTAAAATCATGTGGCTTATTAAGTGTCTTTGATCGCTCTGAATTGATGTATTTTTCCTATAATAGTTCTGTACTTTCTCAGATCAACAGCTTTTATTACATTTTTTCTTAACCAAAACAGCGTCTCAAACATGTAACATATTCAGCTACCCAATGGTGTGAGTGAAACTTGTGAAATATTTGTATTTTTCCATGCTTTATACACTTGTCCCAATAAAACAAAACTAAAATATGTTTAATGTTGTTGCCAGCATTTAATATCCAGAATCACCTTGTTGAATCTCTTACGTGTGTCTAGTTGTAATATATGTCCGATTATAATATGGCAATTCATTACATAAAACTGTTTTTCAGGGTGAGGGGGTCTCAAATGCTTATTCTTTCGTGAAACTCCCATGTGTTGCCAAAATCGCGCCTGTCGCGACACTGTGGAACGCATCCGGAAGTAGGGGAAATATGTGCGCATACTCTTGTTTCCGCTTCCTGTCTGGCGTTCCTCTGCAGTCACAGCGTTCTGTAGTTTCTGTGTCAAGCGACACAACACAAAAATGGCGTTCACATTCGCGGCCTTTTGTTACATGCTTGCTCTATTGCTTACGGCCGCTCTTATTTTCTTCGCCATTTGGCACGTAAGTATAATGATGTCTTGAAAATCAAACGGTGTGATTTGAAAGTGAATATAGGTATTATATAGAGAGACAATGTTTTCTTCTAAACTAGTGGCAAACGGGCTTTTGGCACCCGTTAACTAGCCAAGAATGAATGGCACACACACTGCAATTCGTGTTGTTGGACCGAAAATACTCATTCGTTTATGTCCACGACCAGAATATGTGTCCTAACTAGCTATCCAGAAACAAATGGGTAACTATTTATTTTTACATACAATACGTAGCTAGCCACCCGTTAGCATTTAGCTAACTTTGAATGGTAACATCAGCGTATGATTGCTATAGTTAACGGTAGCTTCCTAGCTATATGGAGGTATCTAAAATAGGGTGTAACATTAGTTGGCGAAATAAGATAAGCTAATACACTAATTAACCGAGGGCCTCGTCGAAACATGACAATCCTTTGACTTGATTACTGCCATTTTCCATGTTTTCTGTTTGTCCCAGTCTTCCAGATTCTATACTTTCTATTTCTTCTCGGATAATAACTCGCTTTCGAGGCCTCTGAAGTCTCCTGAGTTAGACTGTTATTGGGATACCAGTTATTAATCCACATGCCTGCATAATGTATTAGTCCCTGTGTTGGCTGTTGTTGTAGCTATTAACGTTAGCTAGTGCTTGAGGACGTTGTAAACAAACACTGTAGTACAACAGTATCTTCCTGGGGATATTTGTTCTCTAATTTCTACAAAGCTAATTTATCCTCACTGTTAATGACCACAGTGGACGTGTCCTAATACCCATAAAACCTAGCGGTCGAACAGGGAAATGGTTCCAATCGTTTTTCCACGATTCATTTTTCCCCATTGGGAATTTTTTAGAAACATTTAAAATAAGGCCTGTGTTTCATATAGGCCTACTTTTGCGTGATGTATTGATAACTGTGTAAAACTCTCTCGGACAATATTGATTTTTTTACTATATTTGACTATTTACGTTCACATTATTAAAAAAAATGGCAATCTTGATATGATTTGCAATCGTTGTTTATGTTCAATGGTGCAGTTGTCTCTGTCATACAAGATGTGGGATGAAGTCGTTTACTTAAACATACATCCTCTTTCTCTACAGATAATTGCATTTGATGAACTGAAGACTGATTACAAGAATCCCATTGATCAATGTAACACACTGAATCCGGTAAGTAAAACATGAATGGTTGTAGGTGACATCTTTCATCTAGCTTCTTTGACCAAATACTGATTTGCTTTCTATAATGTATGTATGTATGTAGTAGGATGGATGAGGTTACGGCCTAGTAGTCACACTAAGGAGGGATGAGGTTACTACGGCCTAGTAGTCACACTGAGGAGGGATGAGGTTACTACGGCCTGTTAGTCACACTGAGGAGGGATGAGGTTACTACGGCCTGTTAGTCACACTGAGGAGGGATGAGGTTACTACGGCCTGTTAGTCACACTGAGGAGGGATGAGGTTACTACGGCCTGTTAGTCACACTGAGGAGGGATGAGGTTACTACGGCCTAGTAGTCACACTGAGGAGGGATGAGGTTACTACGGCCTGTTAGTCACTCTAAGGAGGGATGGGGTTACGGCCTAGTAGTCACACTAAGGAGGGATGAGGCTAATACGGCCTAGTAGTCACACTAAGGAGGGATGAGGTTACTACGGCCTAGTGGTCACACTGAGGATGGATGAGGTTACTACGGCCTAGTAGTCACACTAAGGAGGGATGAGGCTAATACGGCCTAGTAGTCACACTGAGGAGGGATGAGGTTACTACGGCCTGTTAGTCACACTAAGGAGGGATGGTGTTACGGCCTAGTGGTCACACTGAGGGATGAGGTTACGGCCTAGTGGTCACACTGAGGGATGAGGTTACGGCCTAGTAGTCACACTGAGGAGGGATGAGGTTACTACGGCCTGTTAGTCACACTAAGGAGGGATGAGGCTAATACGGCCTAGTAGTCACACTAAGGAGGGATGAGGCTAATACGGCCTAGTAGTCACACTAAGGAGGGATGAGGCTAATACGGCCTAGTAGTCACACTAAGGAGGGATGAGGTTACTACGGCCTAGTAGTCACACTGAGGAGGGATGGGGTTATGGCCTAGTAGTCACACTGAAGAGGGATGGGGTTACGGCCTAGTAGTCACACTGAGGAGGGATGAGGCTAATACGGCCTAGTAGTCACACTAAGGAGGGATGGGGTTATGGCCTAGTAGTCACACAGGGATTTCTCTGCTGTTATGCTTAATTCCAACCTGAGTATCTGACTGTTAATGTACAGTGATCTTGTCAGTTGTCAAACTCTAACACATTTTTTTTTTATCTACAATTTTTATCGGCATAAAGACAGTTGAAAAGGTCAAAAAGATTAAAAGAGTCAAAATTGCGTTGAAGGTTTGTACCAATCTTCGATATAAAATGCCAGTTCAAGTTCAGTCTCCAGTCTGTCATTCTGCACGGGGGGGTGGGTGTGTTTGCAAACGTCTTTTCAGTGAACAATTCTCAGAATAGTTGCCCTCATTGGACTAATTTACATCCGGGTTATGGATTGGAGTCTCAGCTTTCTGTGCTGATTGATGATACAAAATGACTTAGCATAGCCAAACCGGCTCAACGCAGTTTATTGGATGTTGTTAGACCCTGACTCGGTCGAACATCCTCAAGAGTTGAGTCCGATTTTTTTATTTTACCTTTATTTAACTAGTTAAGTCAGTTAAGAACAAATTCTTATTTTCAATGACGGCCTAGGAACAGTGGGTTAACTGCCTGTTCAGGGGCAGAACGACAGATTTGTACCTTGTCAGCTCGGGGGTTTGAACTTGCAACCTTCCGGTTACTAGTCCAACGCTCTAACCACTAGGCTACCCCCCACCCCTACACTCTAACCACTAGGCTACCCTGTCGCCCCTACACTCTAACCACTAGGCTACCCCCCGCCCCTACACTCTAACCACTAGGCTACCCCCCGCCCCTCCACTCTAACCACTAGGCTACCCTACCTCCTCTACACTCTAACCACTAGGCTACCCTACCTCCTCTACACTCTAACCACTAGGCTACCCTACCTCCTCTACACTCTAACCACTAGGCTACCCTACCTCCTCTACACTCTAACCACTAGGCTACCCTACCTCCTCTACACTCTAACCACTAGGCTACCCTACCTCCTCTACACTCTAACCACTAGGCTACCCTACCTCCTCTACACTCTAACCACTAGGCTACCCTACCTCCTCTACACTCTAACCACTAGGCTACCCTACCTCTCTACACTCTAACCACTAGGCTACCCTACCTCCTCTACACTCTAACCACTAGGCTACCCTGCCGCCCTCCACTCTAACCACTAGGCTACCCTGCCGCCCTCCACTCTAACCACTAGGCTACCCTGCCGCCCCTACACTCTAACCACTAGGCTACCCTGCCTCCTCTACACTCTAACCACTAGGCTACCCTGCCTCCTCTACACTCTAACCGCTAGGCTACCCCGCGCCCCTACACTCTAACCGCTAGGCTACCCTGCCGCCCCTACACTCTAACCGCTAGGCCGCTAGGCTACCCTGCCGCCCCTACACTCTAGCCGCTAGGCTACCCTGCCGCCCCTACACTCTAACCACTAGGCTACCCCCGCCCCTCCACTCTAACCACTAGGCTACCCTGCCTCCTCTACACTCTAACCACTAGGCTACCCTACCTCCTCTACACTCTAACCACTAGGCTACCCTGCCTCCTCTACACTCTAACCACTAGGCTACCCTACCTCCTCTACACTCTAACCACTAGGCTACCCCCCGCCCCTCCACTCTAACCACTAGGCTACCCTGCCACCCCTACACTCTAACCACTAGGCTACCCTACCTCCTCTACACTCTAACCACTAGGCTACCCCCGCCCCTCCACTCTAACCACTAGGCTACCCTGCCACCCCTACACTCTAACCGCTAGGCTACCCCCGCCCCTCCACTCTAACCACTAGGCTACCCTACCTCCTCTACACTCTAACCACTAGGCTACCCTGCCTCCTCTACACTCTAACCACTAGGCTACCCTACCTCCTCTACACTCTAACCACTAGGCTACCCTGCCTCCTCTACACTCTAACCACTAGGCTACCCTACCTCCTCTACACTCTAACCACTAGGCTACCCCCCGCCCCTCCACTCTAACCACTAGGCTACCCTGCCACCCCTACACTCTAACCACTAGGCTACCCTACCTCCTCTACACTCTAACCACTAGGCTACCCTACCTCCTCTACACTCTAACCACTAGGCTACCCTACCTCCTCTACACTCTAACCACTAGGCTACCCTACCTCCTCTACACTCTAACCACTAGGCTACCCTACCTCCTCTACACTCTAACCACTAGGCTACCCTGCCACCCCCGATGATGAAGTTCAACGGTCAGTTTCCATTTCTCCTTTTATTGTTTTGTTCTTTCTCGTGCCTGAGCCAGTAGCATAGCAGTCATGTACACATGTTAGTACGTTGCGTTGCTTCCTGAGTTGTGTGCCTTCTGTATCACCCAGCCCATTTCCCCCTGTGAGATATATAGATCCTTCGTGATTGGAGAGTACAGTAGCGTATAGCATAGACTTCATTTCAACCACTTTTAACAGGCTGCTATGTTTCTATGTCTGTAACTGGCTCTTCAGTGCTTCAGATTTCAAAAATCAAAGCGTAAGGAAATGGGGGCGGGGTGGCGAAAACTGGTCCGAAACATGTTTGTGTACGCTTTTATTTATAATCATTTTTAAGCTTGTATCCCACAACAGGCACCCTATTCCCTATTTAGTGCACTACTTTTGACCAGGGCCACCATAGGGAGTAGGGATGCCATTCAGGACGCTCACCAAGAGGGGCCTTGGTCTGTAGGAAGTGTAGTTTATTTGTATTACACTGGAAGAGGTGTTCTTCAAAAGCATTGGGATGTGTGGAAGACGCATCAATGCAGACACCAATGTTATTGACCTGTATAGCACTACGTACAAAGGTTAACTGAAAAGACTTGCAAATGCTCAGAACATGCATGAATCTATACAACCTACCCTTTGTTTCCACATAGTGCTGTCATAAGGATACGTCTGTAATATCTCTAATATTAAAATGACCTATTTATTCACTAGTTGGCTGAGGATTTAATGGGAATTCTATTTTATTTTTATTTTTTTCCCCCAAGGAGAGATTTTAAGTAGGGCCAAGCCTACATTTTAATAGGTTAGGACATAATTCAATATTTAAAGAGGGAGTATTGTAGTTTCACTGACGGGTCTCCGACAGTTTAACATGGATTTTGTGTGGACAGTGACAGGAGGCTCCTTAAACCAGGCGGTTATAATCTGTGTTGTGTTACTGTGGATCTCTGGATTGGTTAATCTGTGTTGTATTACTGTGGATCTCTGGATTGGTTAATCTGTGTTGTTACTGTGGATCTCTGGACTGGTTAATCTGTGTTGTTACTGTGGATCTCTGGACTGGTTAATCTGTGTTGCGTTACTGTGGATCTCTGGATTGGTTAATCTGTGTTACTGTGGTTCTCTGGACTGGTTAATCTGTGTTGTATTGCTGTGGATCTCTGGACTTGATAATCTGTGTTGTATTACTCTGGCCTGGATCATTCAGACCTGTTGCTGTACCACAACCCTACTGCCCTTGTATGCCTTAACTAGTCCAAGGTTGCCAGTTTTTTTTAAAGCAGCGTTATAAGAATCAATTCTAAATTGTCAAAATAAAGTAGCGCTGTAAAATGCAGAGATTTTTTTTTAATCCCCAATTGCTTGACCGTCATGCTTTCTAGACTAGGGTTTTGATTTTAATAGTATGTTTGTAAACACAACGACAGTAGATTTTACTAGACTTTGGCTCAAGCCTATATATGGTCACCTGGGGGGTTTGGAACAGATGGCTGTAGAATCTAACACCCTCTAGATCAACATTTTGTAGGAATCACTGATTTGAATAGTAAAGACGGGTGGAGTTAACTTACATGAATTCATCTAGGTATAGTGTGAATCCAAAATGGAATCCTATTCCCCATGTAGTGCACCACTTTAGACCAGGGCCCTCGTCAAAAGTAAGGCACTATGTAGGGAATAGAGTGCGATTTGGGTTTTCATCCTAATCTCTAGTTCTGTTCAAGATGGGCGCCGCATCACAGACCTGCAGATTTGAGTTTCAAGGGTTTAATTTTAAGTCATCAAATTTGCCCATAATAGTTCCGTTTTCTCTTATGGGCAATGTCATATAGATTGTGTCCCAAAGGGGCACCCTATTCCCTATGTAGTGCACTACTTTTGACCAGGGTCCCTATAGGAAATAGGGTTCCGTCTCCTTCCACATGTTTTAAATGTAGCAGTGCAGGGATAAAACCCACTGTGTCCACCCCTTCCCACCCCACCCCCCTTCCATCTGTGGGCAGTGGTGGGTCATCCTGAACCACCCCTCCTTGATCAAATGCATGGCTTCCATGTAGTGATTCCATCTGCCCCCC
This sequence comes from Oncorhynchus tshawytscha, assembly GCF_018296145.1. Taxonomy (NCBI): domain Eukaryota; kingdom Metazoa; phylum Chordata; class Actinopteri; order Salmoniformes; family Salmonidae; genus Oncorhynchus; species Oncorhynchus tshawytscha. Next base: position 51,695,356 of record NC_056439.1, on the reverse strand, counting down.
CCCTCCTCCTCACAAGCCAGAGCCTACACCAGATGACATCACAGTAGCCCTGTCCTGCCCTATGGGACAGGCAGACAGGATCACTCACCCCTGCGTCCCCAAAAGGCACCCTATTCCCTACATTGTGCGCTACTTTTGACCAGGCCAGGGCCCATAGATTAACCATAGGGCTTTGTTCTTAAAGTAGTGCACTTTTTTTTTTTGTTAAATCGGGAATAGGGTGCCATTTGGACGCAGCCTAGGTGTGAGTTGATTCCTCCGGCCCTGGTGTCCTCTCTCTGGTCCAAACGTATATGACATGATGCATGTTCCACATTGTATGTCTCTTGGTAGTGCATGAAAGGTGCGTTCTGTTCTGTTCTCTGCCCTGCCAACCACCCCCAAGGTCTTGTGCAATGAGCATCTACTGTATGATGTAATGTAAACATGTGTTAAAATCATCAACAATGTGTGTGCTGAGGGGGGGGGGGACTGTTTCTTCAAAATGTTGATGAAATCTGACTGTTAGTTCCTGTTCATGGTGTCCTGTGCATTTTATTGTTCTGTTGTAATTATTAACATCAAGTGTAAAACAGAGATTGAGATGTCTACTTCCTGATTTATTGGTTGTATTCTACGGTCTATTTCAGTTTATAGTGAGTCAGCATTATGTGACTCCTCCTGACTCTTGTCCAGTCTGTAGAATGGTCTGAGGCAGCCTTCAGAGACTCCTCCTGACTCTTGTCCAGTCTGTAGAATGGTCTGAGGCAGCCTTCAGAGACTCCTCCTGACTCTTGTCCAGTCTGTAGAATGGTCTGAGGCAGCCTTCAGAGACTCCTCCTGACTCTTGTCTTGTTCATATGACTCCCTCAGTATAAGGCTAATAATGTGTTGTTTACATGCTCCTCCCAGCTTGTGCTCCCGGAGTATCTCATCCATGTGTTCTTCTGCGTGATGTTCCTGTGTGCTGCTGAGTGGCTCACCCTAGGCCTCAACATGCCACTGCTGGCCTACCACGTCTGGAGGTACGTACACATCTAGAACAATCTTGACTTTGACCTGGATTCAACCCTTGGAGTGCTGTTGACCAATGTTCTTTTTTTTAAAGGCAATGTTTCCACGTTAGCATATATCACATTAATGGTAAATGCTGCAGATGTCAACTCAATCTGAAATTCACCTTTAAATGTCGAGCGCGCTCTAACACTGGATCAGATTGAGTCTAAGCCTTACATTAAAACGTTCTAACCCTTAGATATTCCCGCTGCAACGTTGACCCTTACAACTGCTATTTTTCTTTTTATTTCAACGATTTATTGAAAACGACTTGATTTAATTTCGACCTGGGTGACTGATTTCTGCTTTGGTTAATGCTCCCGTTTGTAATGCTGCCTTTCGGTGTTTAGTAATGTTTCTACAAGAAACCAGTGTAGTTGACTTAGAAACCAAGCTGAACACAGCTATGTGTCCTGTTTCAATGCTGTGTTTAGTAATGTTTCTACAAGAAACCAGTGTAGTTGACTTAGAAACCAAGCTGAACACAGCTATGTGTCCTGTTTCAATGCTGTGTTTAGTAATGTTTCTACAAGAAACCAGTGTAGTTGACTTAGAAACCAAGCTGAACACAGCTATGTGTCCTGTTTCAATGCTGTGTTTAGTAATGTTTCTACAAGAAACCAGTGTAGTTGACTTAGAAACCAAGCTGAACACAGCTATGTGTCCTGTTTCAATGCTGTGTTTAGTAATGTTTCTACAAGAAACCAGTGTAGTTGACTTAGAAACCAAGCTGAACACAGCTATGTGTCCTGTTTCAATGCTGTGTTTAGTAATGTTTCTACAAGAAACCAGTGTAGTTGACTTAGAAACCAAGCTGAACACAGCTATGTGTCCTGTTTCAATGCTGTGTTTAGTAATGTTTCTACAAGAAACCAGTGTAGTTGACTTAGAAACCAAGCTGAACACAGCTATGTGTCCTGTTTCAATGCTGGAATGCAGAAATAGTTCATTTTTTCCCTCCTATAAGTAAATGTTTAATGTATTCCTTTAGTTATGAGTAAATAGCTGTGTTTGAATACCCAAGCTAACATACCGTATACTACACACTTAATGAGTATATACTATTAGTTCATTTTAGTATACTGTAAACAAACAGTATCCATACAGTTGAGTGTACTAGCACTAAGTCTGTCTACCGGAAGTTGATACTGTTGCTATGCAACCTCTTGCTATCTTTTTAGCATCACATTACTAGCTATACATTTTATGACCTTGGGTGTCTTTGTAAATGCAGTCTGAAGTGCCAGAGTGTGCTCTGGGCATTTGTAAATTCAGTTTGTCCGTTCCCTCTCGGCGAGAGACTAGCTACTTCCAGACACAAATGACCATTTTACTCTCTCTAGCAGAGTTGGTTAGGCTGTTTTAATGTCATCCAGATCGTTGGTGACGAACTGCTGCTGCAGGCAACAATTTAATTCTGCTTTTTGAGCAGAACTTTTTTTCTGGCACACTAAGGCGAAAGTGGTCTGAAATCAGAGTAGATAGCCAGAGCTAATTTATGTCCATTGAGAAAGCACAACGACTATACCACTTAGCCTAGAATGACTTGAATAATCACGTCAATAAACTTTGGGTAGTTAGTTAGGTATCATCTAGTTAATATACGGGCAAGTTCCATCTTTTAGTAGCTTCTACACCTGCATTGCTTGCTGTTTTGGGGTTTTAGGCTGGGTTTCTGTACAGCACTTTGAGGTATCAGCTGATGTACGAAGGGCTTTATTAATACATTTGATTTGGATTTAGTAGCCAATTTAGCGTTAGCTAGCTAGCTAACATACAGCTACATACTGCTGTAATGATATGCTATCCGTAAGGATAGCGTAGGCAAAAAAAATGTCCGCCAACATAACGTGTAGCCTAACTTATTTGAAAAGTCATTACTTTATTACACTGCTCAACCTTTGTCATTAGTTAAAGCAATTAATTTGTATCCGCTCTCGTCGGACTTCGGCTTCATATTTTCCGCCATTTTCTTCAATTCTGAAACGTTATGAAGCCACGCCCATTTTCTGAAGAATTGCATTATGGGCCCTAAAAGCATGGAAATAGTGTCCACTGTTTGTATACTTTGTATTTTGGCGAATGTAGTACGACATCTGGGAACTTTTAGCATACTATCTATACCATGACCAAAAAAGCATACTACGTACTCAAATTACATCACAAATGGTGCTGTTTATATGAGTATTCGAACACAGCTAATGTCTTGTGTTTTCATGCAGGTATACGAGTAAATGTTTCTAAAGGGTAATCATACATTTTGTCTCATATGTTTTTCTGCAGGTATATGAGCAGGCCGGTGATGAGTGGTCCAGGCCTCTATGATCCAACAACAATCATGAACGCTGACATCCTGGCCTTCTGTCAAAAGGAGGGCTGGTGCAAACTGGCCTTCTACCTCCTCTCCTTCTTTTACTATCTCTATGGGTATGTTATTATCTCTACCTTCTACTATCTCTATGGGTATGTTATTATCTCTATTTCCTCTACTATCTCTATGGATATGTTATTATCTCTTTCCTCTACTATCTCTGGATATGTTATTATCTCTATTTCCTCTACTATCTCTATGGATATGTTATTATCTCTATGGATATGTTATTATCTCTATGGATATGTTATTATCTCTATGGATATGTTATTATCTCTATGGATATGTTATTATCTCTATGGATATGTTATTATCTCTACCACCTCTACTATCTCTATGGGTATGTAATATCATCTGCCTATTCAAGGCTGTCTGGTTTTCAAGTGTTACTTGCCATTTATAGTAAATACACGGAAAATCTTAGAAATAGAGAAGATCTAACGAATATCACACCATTAGTAATTTTTGTGTATTTTTTTAATCCAGTCGTCACTCCAGACGATATGCCAGAGAATCAATTTAAACATCCCCCACCTTAAACAAATGCTCTTTATTTTCCTCTAACAGGATGATCTACGTGTTGGTGAGCTCTTAAGAGTGGTCAGAGGAATGATCTGCATGTACGAGATGAAACACTGTGGTTTTAGTGGAGAAGCTGAAACCGGGACCTGCAGGAAGATTATTTACCACAGAGCGATACAAGATGTCTGCCGTTTCAACAGGATGGACTAACCTCCTCTACCCAGAGCAGACATTACTAAACAAACAACATTTCTCCCTTTTTTATTTTTATCTTCAAATTGGGTCACAGCTTTCCTCTCGTTCATAGTTTTAGTCAGTCCACTGAATGCTTTCTGAGGGGAAGACTAACAACGACAGACATTTGGACCCTTTCCCCCCCCCATTAGGTGGTTATCTGATGCTTTAAAATTGATTTCAAATCGTTTTTTTGACCCCCCCCTCCCTACTTTTGACTGTTTACAACCCCACCCCTCCCTAATTTTGACTGTTTACAAATTAGAAGAGATTCTGTTGTGATCAACACCATCAGTTATATTCAGAGGTGTGTTGCTTATTATCTAATAAATACTGTATTAAGGATGTGAATTATATGCCAAGCTTGTGAAAATTTATTTTGTGTTGGGGTTGTCATAATTACATGCTTATTCAATTGTAGAATATTGAAAATAGTTTTCTTGCCCAGACACATTTGAAAACTAGAACTCACCTAAATAGGTATAATGGGTTTTATCTTGATCACCTGATGGAAAATGTGTTGCACAGACAGGGACAATCAGTATGGTTGTCTTATATCAAACACAGTTTAGGTTTACTATGCTTTCTGAAAACTTATCATTCTACTTTTGTGGCCCCTTGTTATACATACTTGCTTTTAAGGGGTGTTTTTGTTTGTAGATGCTAATAGGCTATTTTGATGTGACGCTACAGCAATCCCGAGTAGACATTTCTGAAATGTGTGATCGTAAAAACGTTCCTACTGAGGCATGTGTGTAACCATTGAACCTGCTATGTACTCAAAAACAACCAATTCCATCATGTACCTGTTTAGAGTTGACTTTATTGCATTGGTTTAAAAATGTATATTTCAATTTTGGCTACCAAAAAAAATCAATTTATATTTATTTGAGAATGTGTCTTTTGCCAAGTTTCACACTCCTATTTGTGACAATTTCAGGATTTTTAATCAGGTTGTCTTGATTTGATTTCCATTTGCAGGAATTTGACTACTTTCTAAAAAGATAAAGAATATTTATCCCAATGTCTTCTGTAATGGACTTTTTAATCCAACCTGTAAAGTCATTAGGAAGTAAATTGATGTCACTTTCCTCTTCATATTAGAGTAGCTAATTTCACGAAGGAAAATATTAATATTTAAGGCAATGTTCTGAGAACACATTCATGGTAAGTGCTGCATAGAATGGGGGGGGGGGAGAAAGTCTTTAAAACTAATTTTCCACAGTACAGATTGAATCTAGACCCAAAATCACAACTAGTGATTGACTCCAAATAAACCTACCCTCGTTACACTGATGTGCACCAGATTGGTTTAATTTCCTGGCTCAATGGACAGAGCTGATCTACCATTATGCTGTACAAACATGGCGCTCGCGCCTCACAACAGTCCCACGTAATAGAAGCCACTGGATTGGGATTCAAATAGTTATTTCAAAGGCACTCATTAATCATAATGTAAAGCAGATAGAGCACAGCAACACGATAATCTCTAAAACTTTTAGTTTAAGAATAGGGCTTTAAAAAAAAAAGTGCTATAAGAGAACACATACAATCTTGTCAAACCATCTTCTTGAGAGCGGTTAATATTCAATGCTTTTATTACTCCCAATTAATTTTAAAAGGACAGAGTTCAGTTGAAGGGGAATGGTATCACCGCGACACCGATCGCTCTGTTGAGACTGCCTTGGTTTCTTGGTAGGCAGAGTATTTTTCCCGGAACTCATGCAGGAAGTTGTATTGCTGAAGGAGGAAGTTACAGCAACATTATAGAGAATCTGGACAGACGATACATTTAGTGGCTCCAAATCTGTTTCTGCTCTCTTGACAACAATGAATTTATGGCTCAGCAATGGAGCTGGCAAGAGCAAAAACAGATCTGGGACCAGGCTTCTACAATAAGAGATTTTTGATAGAAAGATTAGAAGTGTCTCCTCACCTTGACTGTTTGAATGGCCCCACCCCCTCTGTGCTCTCTTAGGATCTCGATGGCTTTGTTGGGAGTCATGGAGACGGACAGTTGAAGCAGCAGACAGGCAGCAACTGTTGAAGACAGACACCCGTTCAGAGTCATGTTGTTGAGGCAAAATGACTGACTAGCAAAAAATGTTTAAGAATAATAATAATTCGTACTTAGTCCAGAGCGACCCAGACCTCCATAACAACTGGCGAGAGAAGCACAGAATATATTAGTAGTTAAACACTTGTTCGTTTTGTGAAGACAGGAACGTGCTACCCGGCACTTTAAAACGACCCCCCATCTCAAATATTTTGAGATTGCGCTAATAGGGGCTAAAAATGAATGCATCAAGTCAAACGATGAACTTGTCAAAAGCATGATTTTATTACATGACACCGTCAGTAATCCAAACTAACACTTTCGTACTCACTGGATGACAGTCTTCCGGTTGTTGTGTAGGTTGGCTTGCAGTCCCTCCAGTATCTGGCAGCACTGCTGCAGATCAGGGGTGCCCCCGTCAGGGAAGGGCAGGTGGTGCACCACGAGCCCCTGCTGCCTGTAGGTCTCCAGCAGGCTAGGCACACGGTACTTATGGAGCTCTCCTCTGGTACAGAACACAAACACATCCTGCACCCCCTGGTTCTGCAGCTCACCTGGACAAAGATGTGAAGATACTGTAGGCATGTGGACCAAATGTCCCCCTATTCCCTTATAAAAGAGCACCCATAGGTAATAGGATGCCGTTTGGGACACAATGTCAACAAGCGGACTCAGAACAACACTACAGTCACGTCGGCCTTGACTGCAGCGAAAGACAGAGAGAAGATTTACCCCCCCCTCCCTCATCCTCCCGCTGACAATGATTACCCATGATGACAAAGACATAACAGTTCACAACCCATCCAATCTCACCATAGCCCTCTTCAGGGGAATTAGCCTACTATTAGGACACTTGATTTCACAGAAATAGGTCAACTTACCAACATCTCTCAGTAAATTTCTTCTGATATCTTTGAATTTGCACCCTGGCAAAGGACATATTCCAAGAAACAAAGGACAATCCACTATGGACAAGGGCAACCTGTCAGGGAGAATGGTTGATCAATGTACTACCAGGTCTGTTAGGCTATGTATAGATACATGGGTCACCTACTTGATCAGTGACATGTGTAACCAGGCCAGTGACCTTTGCCCTGAGTCATGTGTCAGTTAGCAACTTGCCAGGAGATCTGGAAAGGTGTCAGATGCTCTTCACAAACTTCCTCTTCATCGGAGGACGAATCAAACTCACTGGTGGTCCTCATTGTTTCTGGCTGAGGCAGGGTTGGAAGGAAGCTATGTCAGTCACAGACATTTTTAAACGACATTAACCGATAGCTAGCTAGTTACTGTAATGACAGAACAAGTAGGTGCACTGGTTCACTGGCGACTAAACACACACACACACACACACACACACACACACACACCATGTCTACATGACCGTCTTGGTCAAGTGCGGTTTCAAGTTATCGTTAACTCCTGTAAGATCTCTCATATCTGTGCTAATGTGGAATCGGTGTTAGACATGAATTGTTAGCTAGCTAAATAATACTTTGATATGAATGATACACAAGCTAACGACCTATCTAACGACCTGTCTGACCTAGCTATGGAGTTACCATCGTGCTAGCTAGCTAATGGAAAGCAAATTATTATTATTTTTTTTTTTAATAGCATCGTGAGAACATTGCCTGAAGTTAATCAGAAGCTAAAAAAAATATATAAAGACTTTCTTACCAAATACACAATGAATTGACGTTTTTTTTTTGGTACAAATTTTGACAGAGAGTTCATGAACGATTGTCAGCTACGATTTAAAAAAACACCGAGTGTCCAAACCAGCCAATCAGATCCAGGCTCGACTCGTCCACGCCCAAGAGTGCACTCGATTTAAGGCTCGGAGTAGCCCGGCCGGTCAAAACAACTCATTCATATGATTTAACGCAGGCTGCTCGTCTTGCGTGGACGCACCCAGGTAGATACGAACTGTATCAGGTATCCGTCGGTGCATCCCTTGCACAAATGCACCTGCTTTCAAAGGTTCAGGGCGCCGCCACGAGTGCAGTGTCAATGAATGAAATGTCAGTTTTTGCTCAAATAAGTGGATTTGGATGGAGAAAATTTCACTTGATGAGATATTTCTTGATGATCTGAATGGCGGTGGCAAATAACGGTAAGATAACAACATTTATAGTTTCATCAAATTGTTGGTAGAATTTCATTTGAAGATGTTTCATCATTTAATATGGGTAGGTTGACTTGATTTTAGACTACATAATTATTATAACTTTTAGATGTAACTGTTATTTTTAAAGAACAAATGGGATATATTGTAATTTCATATTAATCAGATTTCACGTTTCTTTCCAGTGAACCTAATATATTAAAATAGAATAGAGAATATAATTACTTATCCACTTATCAATCATCTGAAGACTTGTAGGAATTAACTGGTGTATGGGCTGTCTTTATGTTTTAATACTGTATCTGATCTGTCCTTCTGCTGTTAGGCTTAGAAGGAGGTAGTTTGGCCTCTGTCTTTCTCCCCTGCAGTGTAGAGCTCTTTGGCAGGTTAGTCACTTCCCCCTCACCAGGGGAATTGCTGGCAGGGGCAGTTCTAGCTTGGGTACTATAAACAGACACTGTCAGACCACTGACTATAGTACAATAAGTATACTACATTTATGATTTGGTGCAGGTTTCCTTGAAAGATATTTATCAAGACAAGACAGCTGGACATAACATTCAGTCAGGTTGTCAAGACTAACAACTTGTTAATGTTTCACTTTGTATTTTATAAGGAAATACAAAACTTTTGATCTATGTTTTTACATGTTTTATTGGGTCAGTCAGTGACTAGGTTAGTCAGGAACATAGAATCTATTGAAAGAGCTTTTAAACCCTGGCAATTTGTGTGGTACACTCATTCTATAGATGATATTTCTACGGTTAGGAAGAGGTTACCATGACTACAGAGAGAAAGGAGGTTAAATGCCAAGTCTTTGTCACTATTGTCTGCCTTCCTGATATCCAATCTGGTTTGGAGTATAGGAAAGATTCCTTCCCAGAGGAATTATGGAGCTCTGCTCTCTGTGCTAACCTGTGATCTGAGAGGTAAAGCCATGACGAAGAGGGTAAAACCTCTGATATTTATTACTGGTGTGAACTGTTCCTCGGTTTACTGATCTTTAATCTTGATGCTAGGTTTAACATAACATTCAGGCTTTCATTACGCTGCAGTTGTCCAATGTTGTGTGTCCATACACGGTGGTCTGAAAGTTAAACGATTAAATAGAATCAATACAATGGTTTGACATCTAAGAATAAGGCACATATTATTTAGCCTATAGCAAGCACTAGAGCTAAACAATTATCCTCTGCTAGGATAATACATATGACAGACAGACAGACAGACAGACACATGGCAGCTCCTTCTTGACAGACAGACAGACAGAGACAGACAGACCAGTCGGTACCAGTCAAATGTTTGGACACACCTACTCATTCAAGGTTTATTTTTTATTTTTTTACTGTTTTCTACATTGTAGAATAATAGTGAAGAAATCGAAACTATGAAATAACACATATGGAATCATGTAGTAACCAAAAAAGTGTTAAACAAATCTAAAAATATTTTACAATTGAGATTCTTCAAAGTAGCAACCCTTGATGACAGCTTTGCAAACTCTTGGCATTCTCTCAACCAGCCTCATGAGGTAGTCACCTGGAATGCATTTGAATTAACAGGTGTGCCTTGTTAAAAGTTAATTTGTGGAATTTCTTTCCATCTTAATGCGTTTGAGCCAATCAGTTGTGTTGTGACAAGGTAGGGGTGATATACAGAAGATAGACCTATTTGGTAAAATACAAAGTCCATATTGTGGCAAGAACAGATCAAATAAGCAAAGAGAAATGACAGTCCATCATTACTTTAAGACATGATGGTCAGTCAATCCGGAAAATGTCAAGAACTTTGAAAGTTTCTTCAAGTGCAGTCGCAAAAACCATCCAGCGCTATGATGAAACTGGCTCTCATGAGGACTACCACAGGAAAGGAAGACCCAGAGTTACCTTTGCTGCAGAGGATATGTTCATTAGAGTTACCAGCCTCAGAAATTGCAGCCCAAATAAATGCTTCACAGAGATCAAGCAGAATCAACTGTTCAGAGGAGACTGCGTGAATCAGGCCTTCATGGTCGAATTGCTGCAAACAAACCACTACTAAAGGACACCAATAAGAAGAGACTTGTTGGGCCAAGAAACACAAGCAATGGACATTAGATCAGTGGATATCTGTCCTTTGGTCTGATGAGTCCAAATTTGAGATTTTTGGTTCCAACCGCTGTGTCTTTGTGACACGCAGAGTAGGTGAACGGATGATCTCTGCATGTGTGGTTCCCACTGTGAAGCATGGAGGCAGGAAACAAATGCTGTACTCACAGTTGTTGCATTCACACACAGTGAAGGGTTAAACAGTTGGAAAGAAAGCTGAGATTCCTCTCCACAGCCGCAGCCCTTAAGAAAAAGAGATTGCAGTTATAGTGTAGTATAACTCCAGTATGCTGTAAATACTGAATCCAAAATATATATATTTTTACTGCAGTAATTATACAGTATAACTGCAGTTAGAGTGCAGTATAACTGCAGTTAGAGTGCAGTATAACTGCAGTTAGAGTGCAGTATAACTGCAGTTAGAGTGCAGTATAACTGCAGTGTAACTGCCGTTAGAGTGCAGTGTAACTGCCGTTAGAGTGCAGTGTAACTGCCGTTAGAGTGCAGTGTAACTGCCGTTAGAGTGCAGTGTAACTGCCGTTAGAGTGCAGTGTAACTGCCGTTAGAGTGCAGTGTAACTGCCGTTAGAGTGCAGTGTAACTGCAGTTAGAGTGCAGTATAACTGCAGTTAGAGTGCAGTATAACTGCAGTTAGAGTGCAGTTAGAGTGCAGTGTAACTGCAGTTAGAGTGCAGTGTAACTGCAGTTAGAGTGCAGTGTAACTGCAGTTAGAGTGCAGTGTAACTGCAGTTAGAGTGCAGTGTAATGAATGAACACATCTGCGAGCTTGTGCTGAGCTGACAGAGGGGTTGTGTTTATAAATGTTTGCTCTTCTTCCCACAGAGGTTATGAAGCCTCAGGAGGGAGAGCTAGTCAGTGAGATCTCCAAGGTAAACCTGTTTACTCCCTGATTATCCTCTCTCACATATTAAACTACCTCGGTGTATTCCCCATGTTTAAAACACACCCAAAGTCTGGCTTATGTCCCAAATAACACCCTATTCACTTTATAGTGCACTACTTTTGACCAGGGCCCTTATAGGGACTAGTGCACTATATTGGTAATAGGGAGCCATTTGGGTTACTAACCTCCCTGTTACATTATAGACCCTCTCTGATGTAGCTGCCTCTGATCGTTTCCTCGGCTTCATGTTCTAGCCTACACTACTGTATTGTGTGTTGTTGTTGTTGTTGTGTGTTATCTAATTGAATGTTGATCTTTATGTTGACAGGCTGTGGAAATACTTTTCCTTTCTGAGGACAGTGGTCACCTACACACCCAGGTTGTACAACTGATGTATAATGAGTTTGACACAATGGTTGTAATATAACTGGATATATGTTGTTTTTGTTGTGAAACAATAGAAAGAGTTTGTCTGCACAATTATTTCTTCTTTTTTTAATACTCAACCATTCTGTAGCGTCTCCACAACCCTTGTGTGATTACTTGTGTGCAATAAAACTCTCCGTTTGTGTCACAACGATTGTGCCAAATGTGTTGTAAATTCAGTTGTACAACTTGAGTGTGTACAGGGCCAATAAAGTATGCATTGGAGTTGATACGATGATTATGATTGTGCAATGGAGAGTTTGTCTGTTACACAAATGTTTACACAACCGTTGTGTAGCCCACCGTCTCTCTTTATTTATACAGAACAACAAAAAAATATAAAACGCAACATGCAAGAATTTCAAAGATTTTACTGAGTTACAGACAAGTCATAGAAGGAAATCAGTCAATTGAAATACATGAATTAGGCCCTAATCTAAGGAATTTCACATGACTGGGAATACAGATGTGCATCTATAGTACCTGGTTCAAATCCAGGCTGTATCACATCCGGCTGTGATTTGGAGTCCCGTAGGGCGGCGCACAATTGGCCCAGCGTCTTCCAGGTTTGGCCAGAGTAAGCCGTCATTGTAAATTAAAATGTGTTCTTAACTGACTTGCCTACTTAAATAAAGGTTCCACATTCAATTCTCTGGCAACAGCTCTGGTGGACGTTCCTGCATTCAGCACGCTCCCTCAAAACTGTGGCGTTGTGTGACAAAACTGCACATCTTTAGAGTTTCCTTTTGTTGTCCCCCAGCACAAGGTGCACCTGTGTAATAATCATTCTTCTTGATATGCCACACCTGTCAGGTGGATGGATTATCTTGGCAAAGGAGAAATGCTCACTAAGAGGGATGTAAACAAAATTGTGCCCAAACATTGAGAGAAATAAAATGTTTGTGCGTCTGGAACATTTCTGGGATCTTTCATTTCAGCTCATGAAACATGGGACCAACACTTTACATGTTGCATTTATATTTTTGTTCAGTGTAATGTTATTTTGCCTTTAATTAACCAAGAAAAAACAGGATTCAATCCTATCGCGCATAACCGACAACGTGGCTTTTAAGGCTATGTTCCCTCGTGCGCGGAGACTGTATTCACGGTAAACACTGTCGTCTCAATTAGAAATTAGCCTACATCTAAAAGCCGCGTTGTCGCGAACCCACAATCGGATTGAATCCTGGCCGAAGTAATTGAGAACACATACTCTGTACTTATAACAATCTGACACTATCTATCCATGTCCTGTATCTGTTCATGTATCCATCCATCCATGTATCCCTCCATCCATCTATCCATCCATGTATCCATCCATCCATCCATCTATCCATCCATCCATCTGTCCATGTATCCATCCATCCATGTATCCCTCCATCCATCCCCCCATCCATCCATCCGTCCGTCCATCCATCCATCCGTCCGTCCATCCATCCATGTATCCATCCATCCATTCATGTATCCCTCCATCCATCCATGTATCCATCCATCCTTCCATGTATCCATCCATCCTTCCATGTATCCACCCATCCATCCATCCATCCATTAATATATCCATCCATCCATCCGTTCATCCATCCATCCATCCATCCGTCCATCCATCCATCCATGTATCCATCCATGTATCCATCCATCCATCCTTCCTTCCATCCATCCATGTATCCATCCATCCATCCATCCATGTATCCATGTATCCATCCATCCATGTATCCATCCATCCATCCATCCATCCCCCTTCCATCTCTCTCTCCCTCCTCCAGCTCCAGGGCCTGGTGTCAGAGCTGAAGGTGGGCTTCTCCAGTGCTCTGTATGAGCTGAGTCAGATCCAGCATGGAGACAGTGATATCAGGGAGGAGGTGGGAGAAGCCCGGAGGAGCTGTGAGAGAAAGGCCCTGCGCATGGAGACCCTGGTTGAATCTCTCAGGGTGAGATGGAGTTCAAGCAGGTCATGATACTAAAGAGATGGGTTCCCAGGAACATTGGCTTTAAATGGTCGACAACGCTCTAGAAAGTGTGATCGGATTTAATCTCGGCCGAGGCTTTTATAAAGAGCATAGAGACTATGGAATGGGGATCCCGATGATGATGTTTTGAATCAATCATTTGCTAAAACAGCAACCCAGAGAAGATGAAGTTAACATTGAACAATTGTTTACCCCACAGGATGAACTGGGAGAGATGCGTTGCCAGATCCTGCAACTCTGTGGTAGCAACAGGCAGAGGTCTCCTATACAGCAGGAGGTAAAGGTGACACAATCCGCTCTGGCAACCCAGAGAGACAGGTAATCCGTAAACATCCACTAAAATAGACACCAAATAAATCATCTGTAGATAGTAATTATTGATTAATATGCTGGTCTTTTAGAAATCTTAATAAAAAAAACGTTGGACTGTTGTTGTCTAAACAGGAGTACATATATTGCATTAGATCAATAGTGTCCAGTAGCTGTCTAGCAGGGGTACCAGTCTGTTTCTGCTATCATTCCACTCCTTGTCGTTCCAAATGTTTGGCAATGACACAGAGTACAAAGAGTGGAATGGTACAACATATAACAGGTTCTAGATTTCAGACTAGCAGCTATCTCTGGTCAGTACTCTCTGGCCTGTACTCTCTGGCCTGTACTCTCTGGTAGTGATACAGGTCTGTACTCTCTGGCCTGTACTCTCTGGCCTGTACACTCTGGTAGTGATACAGGTCTGTACTCTCTGGTCTGTACTCTCTGGTGGTAATACAGGTCTGTACTCTCTGGTCTGTACTCTCTGGTCTGTACTCTCTGGTGGTAATACAGGCCTGTACTCTCTGGTCTGTACTCTCTGGTCTGTACTCTCTGGTGATAATACAGGTCTGTACTCTCTGGTCTGTACTCTCTGGTGGTAATACAGGTCTCTACTCTCTGGTGGTAATACAGGCCTGTACTCTCTGGTCTGTACTCTCTGGTGGTAATATAGGTCTGTACTCTCTGGTCTGTACTCTCTGGTGATAATACAGGTCTGTACTCTCTGGTCTGTACTCTCTGGTGGTAATACAGGTCTGTACTCTCTGGTGGTAATACAGGCCTGTACTCTCTGGTCTGTACTCTCTGGTGGTAATATAGGTCTGTACTCTCTGGTCTGTACTCTCTGGTCTGTACTCTCTGGTGGTAATACAGGTCTGTACTCTCTGGTCTGTACTCTCTGGTGGTAATACAGGTCTGTACTCTCTGGTCTGTACTCTCTGGTCTGTACTCTCTGGTCTGTACTCTCTGGCCTGTACTCTCTGGTGGTAATACAGGTCTGTACTCTCTGGTGGTAATACAGGCCTGTACTCTCTGGTCTGTACTCTCTGGTGGTAATATAGGTCTGTACTCTCTGGTCTGTACTCTCTGGTCTGTACTCTCTGGTGGTAATACAGGTCTGTACTCTCTGGTCTGTACTCTCTGGTGGTAATACAGGTCTGTACTCTCTGGTCTGTACTCTCTGGTCTGTACTCTCTGGTCTGTACTCTCTGGTCTGTACTCTCTGGTGGTAATACAGGTCTGTACTCTCTGGTCTGTACTCTCTGGTGGTAATACAGGTCTGTACTCTCTGGTCTGTACTCTCTGGTCTGTACTCTCTGGTCTGTACTCTCTGGCCTGTACTCTCTGGTGGTAATACAGGTCTGTACTCTCTGGTGGTAATACAGGCCTGTACTCTCTGGTCTGTACTCTCTGGTGGTAATATAGGTCTGTACTCTCTGGTCTGTACTCTCTGGTCTGTACTCTCTGGTGGTAATACAGGTCTGTACTCTCTGGTCTGTACTCTCTGGTGGTAATACAGGTCTGTACTCTCTGGTCTGTACTCTCTGGTCTGTACTCTCTGGTCTGTACTCTCTGGTCTGTACTCTCTGGCCTGTACTCTCTGGCCTGTACTCTCTGGCCTGTACTCTCTGGTAGTGATACAGGTCTGTACTCTCTGGTCTGTACTCTCTGGTAGCGATACAGGTCTTGTGGTGAATGGGAGGAGCCACTGTGAGTGCAGTGCCAGCAGCAGCACATCCTCCTCTTCGAACCGGGGCAGAGTCCTGCTCCACTGCTACCTACAGGGGCTCAAGGCAGGGATGTATGAGGGGACAGGTAGGTCCACACTGTTCAAATACACTCTTTCTGTAAATCCTTTACTCAACGTTCCCCAAACAAGGGGCTGCATGTCACGTTCGTCATAATGATTAGACCAAGGCGCAGCGTGAGTAGAGTTCCACATCATTTTAGTAAACTGAAACTCACCAAAACAACCAAACGAAAGGTGGAGCTATATAAATAATGCAAACAGGCAACTATACATAGACAAGATCCCACACCAGAAAGTGGGAAACAGGGCTGCCTAAATATGATCCCCAATCAGAGACAACGATAATCAGCTGTCTCTGATTGGGAACCATATCAGGCCAACATAGAAATACAAAAACCCCTAGACATACAAAACCCTAGACATACAAAACCCTAGACATACAACACTAGAGTACCCACCCTAGTCACACCCTGACCGAACCAAAATATATAGAAAACAGAGATATCTATGGTCAGGCCCCCCCCCCCTCTAAGGTGCGGAGAGGGTCCGGGTGGGCATCTACCCTCGGTGGCGGCTCCAGTTCTGGACGCAGCCCCACCTCCTTACGCTGATCCCTCCACCTTTGTGGAACCGGACTGCAGATCATCGCCGGAGGCCCCGGACTGGGGACCGTCGCTGGAGACTCCGGACTGCGGATCATTGCTGGAGGCCCCGGACTGGGGACCGTCGCTGGAGACCGCGGACTGGGGACCGTCGCTGGAGACCCCGGACTGGGGACCGTCGCTGGAGACCCCGGACTGGGGACCGTCGCTGGAGACCCCGGACTGGGTCCGTCGCTGGAGACCCCGGACTGGGTCCGTCGCTGGAGACCCTGGACTTGGGACCGTCGCTGGAGACCCCGGACTGGGTCCGTCGCTGGAGACCCGGGCTTGGGACAGTCGCTGGAGACCCCGGGCTGGGGACAGTCGCTGGAGACCCCGGACTGGGGACCGTCGCTGGAGACCCCGGACTGGGGACCGTCGCTGGAGACCCCGGACTGGGGACCGTCGCCGGAGGCCCCGGACTTACTGGACTGTGGAGGCGCACTGGAGGTCTGATGTGTGGTGCCGGCACTGGTGGTACCAGGCTGGTGACACGCACCTCAGGGCGAGTGCGAGGAGCAGGAACAGGATCCTAACCTTCACAGGCATTTGGAGATGGTTTGAATCCTAACTATCACAGGCTGTTGGAGAAGGTTTGAATCGTAAGCAACCTGCCTATACATAGTTTGAAGTACAATACCAACATAACTACTGTAGTAGGTCAAAGTTGTGTGTTGGAAAACCTTGGTGGAGCATGGGTGAAGTAGGCATTGTGGTGCTCGTGAATTTCCTTTATTTTTCAGCTTCAGACCAATGCCTACTTCTCACTTAAAACATTTTTTTGTTTTGTTTTTAAATTCCATGGTTTTTACTCTGGCAGGTAACGTTCTGTTAAAAGTGCATCGTACATTTCCACATGCAAAGACAGATTTGTTTTCATCCATCAAAAGTTTGCTATTGGCAGTGCTATTGTAACCTATAATTTGGCCTCTGACAAAAAGGTCTGGGCCTTAATGGCACAGGTGGTGTGCTGGCATAACTACAAGGGTTGCTGGTTTAAACCCTGCTGACTGTTGCCTTCTAACAACTCTAAACCGTTTTTGAACAAACTATTACCATTAATACAGTGCATGTCAGAGCAAAAAACCAAGCCATGAGGTCGAAGGAATTGTCCATAGAGCTCTGAGAAAGGATTGTGTCGAGGCACAGATCTGGGGAAGGGTACCAAAACATGTCTGCAGCATTGAAGGTCCCCAAAAACACAGTGGCCTCCATCATTCTTAAATGGAAGAAGTTTAGGTCTCTTCCTAGAGCTGGCTACACGGCCAAACTGAGCAATCGGGGGAGAAGGACCTTGGTCAGGGAGGTGACCAAGAACCCGATGGTCACTCTGACAGAGCTCCAGAGTTCCTCTGTGGAGATGGGAGAACATTCCAGAAGGACAACCATCTCGACAGCACTCCACCAATCAGGCCTTTATGGTAGAGTGGCCAGACGGAAGCCACTCCTCACATGACAACCCGCTTGGAGTTTGCCAAAAGGCACCTAAAGGACTCTCCGACCATGAGAAACAAGATTATCTGGTCTGATGAAACCAAGATTGAACTCTTTGGCCTGAATGCCAAGCGTCACGTCTGGAGGAAACCTGGCACCATCCCCATGGTGAAGCATGGTGGTGGCAGCATCATGCTGTGGGGATGTTTTTCAGCGCCAGGGACTGGTAGACTTGTCAGGATCAAGGCAAAGATGAACAGAACAAAGTACGGAGAGATCCATGATGAAAACCTGCTCCAGAGCGCTCGGGACCTCTGGACTACAAAGGGAATCCCAGCAGCGAGCTGCCCAGTGACACGAGACTACCAGAAGAGCTACATGCCTTTTATGCTTGCTTAGGGGCAAGCAACACTGAAGCATGCATGAGAGGATCAGCTGTTCCAGACTACTGTGTGATCACGCTCTCCGTAGCCGATGTGAGCAAGACCGTTAAACAGGTCAACATTCACAAAGCCGCGGGGCCAGATGGATTACCAGGACGTGTACTCAAAGCATGCGCAGACCAACTGTCAAGTGTCTTCACTGACATTTTC
This sequence comes from Oncorhynchus tshawytscha, assembly GCF_018296145.1. Taxonomy (NCBI): domain Eukaryota; kingdom Metazoa; phylum Chordata; class Actinopteri; order Salmoniformes; family Salmonidae; genus Oncorhynchus; species Oncorhynchus tshawytscha. The sequence goes on along the minus strand of NC_056439.1, from coordinate 51,676,897 downwards.
AACCTCTCCCTGTCTGAGTCTGTAATACCTACATGTTTCAAGCAGACCACCATAGTCCCTGAGCCCAAGGAAGCGAAGGTAACCTGCCTAAATGATGACCGCCCCGTAGTACTCATGTTGGTAGCCATGAAGTGCTTTGAAAGGCTGGTCATGACTCACATCAGCACCATCATGCCGGGAAACCATAGACCCACTCCAATTTGCATACCGCCCCAACAGATCCACAGATGACGCCATCTCTATTGCACTCCACACTGCCCTTTCCCACCTGGACAAAAGGAACACCTATGTAAGAATGCTGTTCATTGACTACAGCTCAGTGTTCAACACCATAGTGCCCTCAAAGCTCATCACTAAGCTAAGGAACCTGGGACTAAACATCTCAACAACACATCTGCCACGCTGATCCTCAACACTGGGGCCCCTCAGGGGTGCGTGCTTAGTCCCCTCCTGTATTCCCTGTTCACCCACGACTGCATGGCCAGGCACGACTCCAACACCGTCATTAAGTTTGCAGACGACATAACGGTGGTAGACCTGATCACCGACGACGACGAGAAAGCCTATAGAGAGGAGGTCAGAGACCTGGCAGTGTGGTGCCAGGACAACAACCTCTCCCTCAATGTGAGCAAGAATAAGGAGCTGATCGTGGACTACAGGAAAAGTCCAAACACACCACATCATGGTCTAAGCACACCAAGACAGTCGTGAAGAGGGCACGACAACACCTTTTCCCCCTCAGAGAGCATCCTGACCGCTTGCATCACCGCCTGGTATGGCAACTGCTCGGCATCTGACCATAAGGCGCTACAGAGGGTAGTGCGTACGGCCCAGTACACCACTGGGGCCAAGCTTCCTGACATCCAGAACCTACATACCAGGCGGTGTCAGAGAAAGGCCCCAAAAAATTGTCAAAGACAATCACCCAAGCCATAGACTGTTCTCTCTGCTACCGCACGTCAAGCGGTAACGGAGAGCCAAGTCCGAGAGGCTTCTTCACCAAGTCTAGGTCCGAGAGGCTTCTTCGCCAAGTCTAGGTACGAGAGGCTTCTTCACCAAGTCTAGGTACGAGAGGCTTCTTCACCAAGTCTAGGTACGAGAGGCTTCTAAACAGCTTCAACCCCTAAACCATAAGATCCCTGAACAATTAATCCAATGGCCACCCAGACTTTTTATATTGACGCAATTTGTTTTTACACTGCTACTACTCACTGTTTATTATCTATACATAGTCCCTTTACAAATGACCTCGACTTACCTGTAACCCCGCAAATTGACCCGGTGCCCCCTGTATATAGCCTCGTTATTGTTATGTAATTTCCTTGTGTTATTTCTTTAATATATATATATATATATATATTATAATATAAAAAATTATTTAGTGGAGAGATCAGCTTTAATAGTGCCGATATATTATATATTCCATCAATGTAATTGTCTGCATAATTTCCAATCCCCCATGTATTTTTTGTATATATATATATATATATATATAATAAATAATAAATATATATATATATATATATAAATAAATATATAAATATATATATATATATATAAATATATATATATATATATATAAATATATATAAATATATATAAATAAATAAATATAAATATATATAAATATATATATATATATATAAATATATATATAATATAAATATTTATATATATAATATAAATATTTATATATATTTATATAAATATAAAATATATATATAATATATATAAATATATAATATATATAAATATATAATATATATAAAATATATAATATATATATATAATATATATATAAATATATATTAAAATATATATATTAATATATATATTAATATATATATATATAATATATATATAATATATATATATATATTATATATATATATATTATATATATAATATATATATAATATATATATATATATTATATATATATATTTCAATACAAAGTTAAGAACATTTGTTCAGACCTCAATTGTTCAAATTTTCATCGACATTGGCATCATGTTGGTAGGGAGATCAGAATTTTACATTGAGCTTCAACCAAAGCCTATATTGTCGTGATGACCGGTGTTGTGCCGAAAATCTCCACCTGACAGAATTCTCCCCTTTTTGCGTTCTTCATTGCTGCAACTTGCTTGCTAGTTGAGATGTCTGCTTTTCACTCCGTTGTCAGTTTAGCCTACGTTTCACTGATTTTAGTAGCAGAAAACATTTTTTTGTCTGCAGTTTTCAAATGTATGTGTCGGTTCTAGCTTGTATGGCGTCCTGTGCGAACACCCCCTTCACCCCCTTCTGCCCGTACCTAAATCCGCTACTGATTTTTGTATTAGTCTATAAATACATCTCTTTGCCAAACCGTGATCTCTCGCATGTCTTATTCGACTTGTATTTTTGAAAGTGTAAGGATAATAATTCAGCTATAATTGTTCTGAAATGTTTATTGCTTGCCAACATTATACTCCCTCCTCTATGTTTAAATATAACACACATACATGTATTATTCATTTCCGTTTCCTGTCCCTCCTGACGAAGTCTGTTCTATAGAAAGTATTTGACTGAATATTTTCGGCACAACACCGGCGCGACAATAATTTTACACCAGTTTCTCTTCCACAGATGCAAGGCACCAAGTGACGATGCAGCTTCTCCACTCGGAATGGGAATACGTGTCGACCTTAAACCAGCTCTACGACAAGTACAGAACACCTCCTGCTCTGCAGATGGACCTGGAGCCATAGTAAGGACAAACCCAACTAGTACCCTATTTCCTATATATATACCCAAAAGTAGTGCACTTTATAAGGAATCGTGTGCCATTTGGGACAGAGCCAATGCTATCAATGCTATCATGCTATCACAGTCAAGTGGGGATTATTATGGGGATTATAAACTATCATGCTACCACAGTCCAGTGTGGATTATTATGGGGATTATAAACTATCATGCTACCACAGTCCAGTGTGGATTATTATGGGGATTATAAACTATCATGCTACCACAGTCCAGTGTGGATTATTATGGGGATTATAAACTATCATGCTACCACAGTCCAGTGTGGATTATTATGGGGATTATAAACTATCATGCTACCACAGTCCAGTGTGGATTATTATGGGGATTATAATCTATCATGCTACCACAGTCCGGTGTGGATTATTATGGGGATTATAATCTATCATGCTACCACAGTCCAGTGTGGATTATAAACTATCATGCTACCACAGTCCAGTGTGGATTATTATAGGGATTATAAACTATCATGCTACCACAGTCCAGTGTGGATTATTATGGGGATTATAAACTATCATGCTACCACAGTCCAGTGTGGATTATTATGGGGATTATAATATATCATGCTACCACAGTCCGGTGTGGATTATTATAGGGATTATAAACTATCATGCTACCACAGTCCAGTGTGGATTATTATGGGGATTATAATCTATCATGCTACCACAGTCCAGTGTGGATTATAAACTATCATGCTACCACAGTCCAGTGTGGATTATTATAGGGATTATAAACTATCATGCTACCACAGTCCAGTGTGGATTATTATGGGGATTATAAACTATCATGCTACCACAGTCCAGTGTGGATTATTATGGGGATTATAATCTATCATGCTACCACAGTCCGGTGTGGATTATTATAGGGATTATAAACTATCATGCTACCACAGTCCAGTGTGGATTATTATGGGGATTATAATCTATCATGCTACCACAGTCCGGTGTGAATTATTATGGGGATTATAATTAATGGACATTTTTATAGGGCTTGATACATTTTTCACAAGGAAAAATCAAGTCTGAAATTTCAATGTGGAAATGACAAACTTCAGAAGCCTTTTTAAACCTCAAATGCACTACAAGTTTGACATTTCCTGCTTTGCAGGAACAGAGTGATCAAATTAAGATCCTGGCGCCCTATTCACTAGCCCTATGGGCTCCAGCTATAGAAAATAGGGTGCCAGCCTCCCGAGTGGTGCAGCGGTCTAAGGCACTGCATCTCAGTACTAGTGGCATCACTACAGACCCAGGTTCGATCCCAGGCTGTGTCACAGCCGGCCGTGACCGGGAGACCCATGAGGCGGCGTACAATTTGCCCAGCGTCGTCCGGGTAACGGGAGGGTTTGGCTGGCCAGGATTTCTTTGTACCACCGCGCTCTAGCGACTCCTTCTGGCGAGCCGGGCGCCTGCAAGGTGACTTCGGTTGCCAGCTGGACAGTGTTTCCTCAGGGATACAGTGTTTCCTCAGGGATACAGTGTTTCCTCAGGGATACAGTGTTTCCTCAGGGATACAGTGTTTCCTCAGGGATACAGTGTTTCCTCAGGGATACAGTGTTTCCTCAGGGATACAGTGTTTCCTCAGGGATACAGTGTTTCCTCAGGGATACAGTGTTTCCTCAGGGATAACAGTGTTTCCTCAGGGATACAGTGTTTCCTCAGGGATACAGTGTTTCCTCAGGGATACAGTGTTTCCTCAGGGATAACAGTGTTTCCTCAGGGATACAGTGTTTCCTCAGGGGTACAGTGTTTCCTCAGGGATACAGTGTTTCCTCAGGGATAGGGATACAGTGTTTCCTCAGGGATACAGTGTTTCCTCAGGGATAGGGATACAGTGTTTCCTCAGGGATACAGTCTTTCCTCAGGGGTACAGTGTTTCCTCAGGGGTACAGTGTTTCCTCAGGGGTACAGTGTTTCCTCAGGGGTACAGTGTTTCCTCAGGGGTACAGTGTTTCCTCAGGGGTACAGTGTTTCCTCAGGGATAGGGATACAGTGTTTCCTCAGGGGTACAGTGTTTCCTCAGGGATACAGTGTTTCCTCAGGGATACAGTGTTTCCTCAGGGGTACAGTGTTTCCTCAGGGGTACAGTGTTTCCTCAGGGGTACAGTGTTTCCTCAGGGGTACAGTGTTTCCTCAGGGATACAGTGTTTCCTCAGGGATACAGTGTTTCCTCAGGGATACAGTGTTTCCTCAGGGATAGGGATACAGTGTTTCCTCAGGGATACAGTGTTTCCTCAGGGATACAGTGTTTCCTCAGGGATACAGTGTTTCCTCAGGGATACAGTGTTTCCTCAGGGATACAGTGTTTCCTCAGGGATACAGTGTTTCCTCAGGGATACAGTGTTTCCTCAGGGATAGGGATACAGTGTTTCCTCAGGGATACAGTGTTTCCTCAGGGATACAGTGTTTCCTCAGGGATACAGTGTTTCCTCAGGGATAGGGATACTGTGTTTCCTCAGGGATACAGTGTTTCCTCAGGGATACAGTGTTTCCTCAGGGATACAGTGTTTCCTCAGGGATACAGTGTTTCCTCAGGGATACAGTGTTTCCTCAGGGATACAGTGTTTCCTCAGGGATAGGGATACTGTGTTTCCTCAGGGATACAGTGTTTCCTCAGGGATACAGTGTTTCCTCAGGGATAGGGATACTGTGTTTCCTCAGGGATACAGTGTTTCCTCAGGGATAGGGATACTGTGTTTCCTCAGGGATACAGTGTTTCCTCAGGGATACAGTGTTTCCTCAGGGATAGGGATACTGTGTTTCCTCAGGGATACAGTGTTTCCTCAGGGATAGGGATACTGTGTTTCCTCAGGGATAACAGTGTTTCCTCAGGGATACAGTGTTTCCTCCTCAGGGGTACAGTGTTTCCTCAGGGATACAGTGTTTCCTCAGGGGTACAGTGTTTCCTCAGGGATAGGGATACAGTGTTTCCTCAGGGATACAGTGTTTCCTCAGGGATACAGTGTTTCCTCAGGGATACAGTGTTTCCTCAGGGATACAGTGTTTCCTCAGGGATACAGTGTTTCCTCAGGGATACAGTGTTTCCTCAGGGATACAGTGTTTCCTCAGGGATACAGTGTTTCCTCAGGGATACAGTGTTTCCTCAGGGGTACAGTGTTTCCTCAGGGGTACAGTGTTTGCTCAGGGATACAGTGTTTCCTCAGGGATACAGTGTTTCCTCAGGGATACAGTGTTTCCTCAGGGATACAGTGTTTCCTCAGGGATACAGTGTTTCCTCAGGGATACAGTGTTTCCTCAGGGGTACAGTGTTTCCTCAGGGATACAGTGTTTCCTCAGGGATAACAGTGTTTCCTCAGGGGTACAGTGTTTCCTCAGGGATACTGTATTTCCTCAGGGATACTGTGTTTCCTCAGGGGTACAGTGTTTCCTCAGGGATACAGTGTTTCCTCAGGGGTACAGTGTTTCCTCAGGGGTACAGTGTTTCCTCAGGGATAGGGATACAGTGTTTCCTCAGGGGTACAGTGTTTCCTCAGGGATACAGTGTTTCCTCAGGGATAGGGATACAGTGTTTCCTCAGGGATAGGGATACAGTGTTTCCTCAGGGATACAGTGTTTCCTCAGGGATACAGTGTTTCCTCAGGGATAGGGATACTGTGTTTCCTCAGGGATACAGTGTTTCCTCAGGGATACAGTGTTTCCTCAGGGATACAGTGTTTCCTCAGGGATACAGTGTTTCCTCAGGGATACAGTGTTTCCTCAGGGATAGGGATACTGTGTTTCCTCAGGGATACAGTGTTTCCTCAGGGATACAGTGTTTCCTCAGGGATAGGGATACTGTGTTTCCTCAGGGATACAGTGTTTCCTCAGGGATAGGGATACTGTGTTTCCTCAGGGATACAGTGTTTCCTCAGGGATAGGGATACTGTGTTTCCTCAGGGATACAGTGTTTCCTCAGGGATAGGGATACTGTGTTTCCTCAGGGATAACAGTGTTTCCTCAGGGATACAGTGTTTCCTCAGGGATACAGTGTTTCCTCAGGGGTACAGTGTTTCCTCAGGGGTACAGTGTTTCCTCAGGGATACAGTGTTTCCTCAGGGATACAGTGTTTCCTCAGGGGTACAGTGTTTCCTCAGGGATAACAGTGTTTCCTCAGGGATAACAGTGTTTCCTCAGGGATACAGTGTTTCCTCAGGGATACAGTGTTTCCTCAGGGATAACAGTGTTTCCTCAGGGATACAGTGTTTCCTCCGACACATTGGTGCGGCTGGCTTCCAGGTTAAGTGAGCAGTGTGTCAAGAAGCAGTGCAGCTTGGTTGTGTTTCGGAGGACGCACGGCTCTCGACTTTCGCCTCTCCCGAGTCCGTACGGGAGTTGCAGCGACGGGACAAGACTGTAACTACCAATTGGATACCACGACATTGGGTAGAGAAACGGGGTATAAGTACAAAAAAACAAACAAAAACAAACAATGTGGTGGCCACTGGGATGCAGACACCTGTCAATCAATAGTCAGGCCATGTTGACAGTACTACATCCCTTAAAAACTAAGTCTTTGGGGATTTCCTTGTTTTCTCTCGTTGTTTTCTCTCTGTTTTCTCTCTGTTTTCTCGTTGTTTTCTCTCTGTTTTCTCTCTGTTTTCTCCTTGTTTTCTCCTTGTTTTCTCCTTGTTTTCTCCTTGTTTTCTCTCTGTTTTCTGTCTGTTTTCTGTCTGTTTTCTGTCTGTTTTCTGTCTGTTTTCTCCTTGTTTTTTCTGTTTTCTCATTGTTTTCTCTCTGTTTTCTCTCTGTTTTCTCTCTGTTTTCTCTCTGTTTTCTCTCTGTTTTCTCTCTGTTTTCTCTCTGTTTTCTGTCTGTTTTCTCCTTGTTTTCTGTCTGTTTTCTCCTTGTTTTCTGTCTGTTTTCTCCTTGTTTTCTGTCTGTTTTCTCTCTGTTTTCTGTCTGTTTTCTCCTTGTTTTCTGTCTGTTTTCTCTCTGTTTTCTCTCTGTTTTCCTTCTGTTTTCTCCTTGTTTTCTGTCTGTTTTCCTTCTGTTTTCTCCTTGTTTTTTCTGTTTTCTCTCTGTTTTCTCTCTGTTTTCTCTCTGTTTTCTGTCTGTTTTCTCCTTGTTTTCTCCTTGTTTTCTGTCTGTTTTCTCTCTGTTTTCTGTCTGTTTTCTCTCTGTTTTCTGTCTGTTTTCTCTCTGTTTTCTCTCTGTTTTCTGTCTGTTTTCTGTCTGTTTTCTCTCTGTTTTCTGTCTGTTTTCTGTCTGTTTTCTCCTTGTTTTCTGTCTGTTTTCTCTCTGTTTTCTGTCTGTTTTCTCCTTGTTTTCTGTCTGTTTTCTGTCTGTTTTCTCCTTGTTTTCTGTCTGTTTTCTCTCTGTTTTCTCCTTGTTTTCTGTCTGTTTTCTCCTTGTTTTCTGTCTGTTTTCTCCTTGTTTTCTGTCTGTTTTCTCCTTGTTTTCTGTCTGTTTTCTCTCTGTTTTCTCCTCTAGTCAGAATTACCTGAAGTTTGTGGAGGAGTTGCTGCAGCGCCACCTTCTGTTCAGAAACACTCTGGAGCAGAGGTTGTCTGCTCACGACTGGAAAGGCCTTGTGGGAGACATCTTTGTCCAACTCGTAGGCCACAATGATGTAAGTATGGAAACATACAGAAATCCGATCTTGACTATCGTATTGTTGTCTCTACCTTCTTGCTCTTTGTGCTGTTATCTGTGCCCAATAATGTTTGTACCATGTTTTCTGCTGCTACCATGTTGTTATGTGTTGCTACCATGTTGTTATTTGTTGCTACCATGTTGTTACGTGTTGCTACCATGTTGTTATGTGTTGCTACCATGTTGTTATTTGTTGCTACCATGTTGTTACGTGTTGCTACCATGTTGTTATGTGTTGCTACCATGTTGTTATGTGTTGCTACCATGTTGTTATGTGTTGCTACCATGTTGTTATTTGTTGCTACCATGTTGTTATGTGATGCTACCATGTTGTTTTCTGCTGCTACTATGTTATGTGTTGCTACCATGTTGTTACGTGTTGCTACCATGTTGTGTTGCTACCATGTTATGTGTTGCTACCATGTTGTTATGTGTTGCTACCATGTTGTTATGTGTTGCTACCATGTTGTTATGTGTTGCTACCATGTTGTTACGTGTTGCTACCATGTTGTTATGTGTTGCTACCATGTTGTTATGTGTTGCTACCATGTTGTTATGTGTTGCTACCATGTTGTTATGTGTTTCTACCATGTTATGTGTTGCTACCATGTTATGTGTTGTTACCATGTTATGTGTTGCTACCATGTTGTTATGTGTTGCTACCATGCTGTTTTTCATGTGTTGCTACCATGTTGTTGTCATGTTGTGTTGCTACCATGTTGTTGTCATGTTGTGTTGCTACCATGTTGTTGTCATGTTGTGTTGCTACCATGTTGTTGTCATGTTGTGTTGCTACCATGTTGTTGTCTTAGGTCTCTCTTCATGTTGTGTTGCTACCATGTTGTTGTCATGTTGTGTTGCTACCGTGTTGTTGTCATGTTGTGTTGCTACCATGTTGTTGTCATGTTGTGTTGCTACCATGTTGTTGTCTTAGGTCTCTCTTCATGTAGTGTTGTGTTGCTACCATGTTGTTGTCATGTTGTGTTGCTCCCATGTTGTTGTCTTAGGTCTCTCTTCATGTAGTGTTGTGTTGCTACCATGTTGTTGTCATGTTGTGTTGCTACCATGTTGTTGTCATGTTGTGTTGCTACCATGTTGTTGTCTTAGGTCTCTCTTCATGTAGTGTTGTGTTGCTACCATGTTGTTGTCTTAGGTCTCTCTTCATGTAGTGTTGTGTTGCTACCGTGTTGTTGTCTTAGGTCTCTCTTCATGTAGTGTTGTGTTGCTACCGTGTTGTTGTCTTAGGTCTCTCTTCATGTAGTGTTGTGTTGCTACCATGTTGTTGTCTTAGGTCTCTCTTCATGTAGTGTTGTGTTGCTACCGTGTTGTTGTCTTAGGTCTCTCTTCATGTAGTGTTGTGTTGCTACCGTGTTGTTGTCTTAGGTCTCTCTTCATGTAGTGTTGTGTTGCTACCATGTTGTTGTCATGTTGTGTTGCTACCATGTTGTTGTTGTGTTGCTACCATGTTGTTGTCTTAGGTCTCTCTTCATGTAGTGTTGTGTTGCTACCATGTTGTTGTCTTAGGTCTCTCTTCATGTAGTGTTGTGTTGCTACCATGTTGTTGTCTTAGGTCTCTCTTCATGTAGTGTTGTGTTGCTACCATGTTGTTGTCTTAGGTCTCTCTTCATGTAGTGTTGTGTTGCTACCATGTTGTTGTCTTAGGTCTCTCTTCATGTAGTGTTGTGTTGCTACCATGTTGTTGTCTTAGGTCTCTCTTCATGTAGTGTTGTGTTGCTACCATGTTGTTGTCTTAGGTCTCTCTTCATGTAGTGTTGTGTTGCTACCATGTTGTTGTCTTAGGTCTCTCTTCATGTAGTGTTGTGTTGCTACCATGTTGTTGTCTTAGGTCTCTCTTCATGTAGTGTTGTGTTGCTACCATGTTGTTGTCTTAGGTCTCTCTTCATGTAGTGTTGTGTTGCTACCATGTTGTTGTCTTAGGTCTCTCTTCATGTAGTGTTGTGTTGCTACCATGTTGTTGTCTTAGGTCTCTCTTCATGTAGTGTTGTCTCTCTTGTCGTGATGAGTGTTTTGTCCTATATTTGTATTTTATTTCGTTGTTTTTAATCCCAGTCCCCGTCCCCGCAGGAGGCCTTTTGTCTTCTGGTAGGCCGTCATTGTAAAATAAGAATTTGTTCTTAACGGACGTACCTGGTTAAATAAAATAAATCTATTTTTGGTTGTTCTTTCAAACTGTAGAGATTATAGTACATATCTATCTACATCTATCTATCTCATTTTCATCTATATCCTCCTCACAACTATTCCTGTTTGTCTCCTCAAGTCATCTTTCTTGGACATATACCACGGATACACGGCAGCGCTGGCCACGTTTCTTTCTATAGAATTCAACAGAATAATGCTCAATGGGACAATACAAAGCACACAGGTAGGTAAATCCCATAGGTTGTTACTGGATCTTTAATGTACAGGTCTTATCTTCACAAAATGGTGGTAGTGAGTGAGGGGATTTTGAATATCTCCACGTTCACGTTGTTTTACAGAGCTATACGAAGGAAAGAGAGGAGGTTCAACTGTTCTCTCTGCTGTTGGCGCCAGTGTCTCGAATCCACAGCTACCTAACCCTCATTCAGGTTGGTCCACCTCTCCTTCTCCTTCTTTTTGGAGTGTCTCTCTGTGATAGCCAATCTAGTGAGGATAATCTCAAATGGACAGGTGACACTATAAGAAGAAGTATGACTCAGTTAATTGAACATGGCCCTTGCAACAGCAGGGTCATGGGCTCATTTCTTACTGGGGCCAACCATATGAATATGTAGACACTACTGTAAATCACTTTGGAATAAAGCGTCTGCTAAATGGAATATATTTTTATATTATTGCGGTTCTCTGACTGGAACCTGTTCCCCTGTAGAGTGTTTGTCTACAGGCAGTGATCACCCAAAATGCAACTCTAGTATATTATATATCGGTTTCTCTGAGTATAATCCTGTTCCCCTGTAGAGTCTGTTGCAGTGGACTGACAGCGATCACCCAGACTGCAGCCTCCTCCAGGGGTCAGAGAGGGTCCTGAGGAACATCCTTTCCCGCTGTCACCTCATCCTGGAGGACGATGTTCGATGGGGAGACGGAGGAAGAATGGCCGGGCCCAGGTTAGTAAGAGACACTCCCTGGCTGTGTCCCGGGCCCTATGGGTTGGTCTCTGTGGCCCAGGTTAGTAAGAGACACTCCCTGGCTGTGTCCCGGGCCCTATGGGTTGGTCTCTGTGGCCCAGGTTAGTAAGAGACACTCCCTGGCTGTGTCCCGGGCCCTATGGGTTGGTCTCTGTGGCCCAGGTTAGTAAGAGACACTCCCTGGCTGTGTCCCGGGCCCTATGGGTTGGTCTCTGTGGCCCAGGTTAGTAAGAGACACTCCCTGGCTGTGTCCCGGGCCCTATGGTTTGGTCTCTGTGGCCCAGGTTAGTAAGAGACACTCCCTGGCTGTGTCCCGGGCCCTATGGTTGGTCTCTGTGGCCCAGGTTAGTAAGAGACACTCCCTGGCTGTGTCCCGGGCCCTATGGGTTGGTCTCTGTGGCCCAGGTTAGTAAGAGACACTCCCTGGCTGTGTCCCGGGCCCTATGGTTTGGTCTCTGTGGCCCAGGTTAGTAAGAGACACTCCCTGGCTGTGTCCCGGGCCCTATGGGTTGGTCTCTGTGGCCCAGGTTAGTAAGAGACACTCCCTGGCTGTGTCCCGGGCCCTATGGGTTGGTCTCTGTGGCCCAGGTTAGTAAGAGACACTCCCTGGCTGTGTCCCGGGCCCTATGGGTTGGTCTCTGTGGCCCAGGTTAGTAAGAGACACTCCCTGGCTGTGTCCCGGGCTCTATGGGTTGGTCTCTGTGGCCCAGGTTAGTAAGAGACACTCCCTGGCTGTGTCCCGGGCCCTATGGGTTGGTCTCTGTGGCCCAGGTTAGTAAGAGACACTCCCTGGCTGTGTCCCGGGCCCTATGGGTTGGTCTCTGTGGCCCAGGTTAGTAAGAGACACTCCCTGGCTGTGTCCCGGGCCCTATGGGTTGGTCTCTGTGGCCCAGGTTAGTAAGAGACACTCCCTGGCTGTGTCCCGGGCCCCGGTTAGTAAGAGACACTCCCTGGCTGTGTCCCGGGCCCTATGGTTTGGTCTCTGTGGTCCAGGTTAGTAAGAGACACTCCCTGGCTGTTTCCCGGGCTCTATGGGTTGGTCTCTGTGGCCCAGGTTAGTAAGAGACACTCCCTGGCTGTGTCCCGGGCCCTAGTCTAAAGCAGTAAACTCTATAGTGACCAGGGCCTTATGGGTTGGTCTCTGTGGCCCTGGTCTAAAGCAGTAAACCCTATAGTGACCAGGGCCCTATGGGTTGGTCTCTGTGGCCCTGGTCTAAAGCAGTAAACCCTATAGTGACCAGGGCCCTATGGGTTGGTCTCTGTGGCCCTGGTCTAAAGCAGTAAACCCTATAGTGACCAGGGCCCTATGGGTTGGTCTCTGTGGCCCTGGTCTAAAGCAGTAAACCCTATAGTGACCAGGGCCCTACGGGTTGGTCTCTGTGGCCCTGGTCTAAAGCAGTAAACCCTATAGTGACCAGGGCCCTACGGGTTGGTCTCTGTGGCCCTGGTCTAAAGCAGTAAACCCTATAGTGACCAGGGCCCTATGGGTTGGTCTCTGTGGCCCTGGTCTAAAGCAGTAAACCCTATAGTGACCAGGGCCCTATGGGTTGGTCTCTGTGGCCCTGGTCTAAAGCAGTAAACCCTATAGTGACCAGGGCCCTATGGGTTGGTCTCTGTGGCCCTGGTCTAAAGCAGTAAACCCTATAGTGACCAGGGCCCTATGGGTTGGTCTCTGTGGCCCTGGTCTAAAGCAGTAAACCCTATAGTGACCAGGGCCCTATGGGTTGGTCTCTGTGGCCCTGGTCTAAAGCAGTAAACCCTATAGTGACCAGGGCCCTATGGGTTAGTCTCTGTGGCCCTGGTCTAAAGCAGTAAACCCTATAGTGACCAGGGCCCTATGGGTTGGTCTCTGTGGCCCTGGTCTAAAGCAGTAAACCCTATAGTGACCAGGGCCCTATGGGTTGGTCTCTGTGGCCCTGGTCTAAAGCAGTAAACCCTATAGTGACCAGGGCCCTATGGGTTGGTCTCTGTGGCCCTGGTCTAAAGCAGTAAACCCTATAGTGACCAGGGTTCCATTTCACACAGAATCACGGAATCCATTCAGAACTAAATCGCAATGTGCACACTGGGCAGCTTACTCAATTTGACAGTTAATGGTCTGTCAAACAGACCATTCCCTGAATAATCATGGAATTTAGTCGTTTACAAGCCAATAAACAGGCCAAACATTTCAGAAACAAAATAATCAAGACACCCATATAAAATGTATATATATTTGAAATTCAATATAATTCCAAAAATGTTCTCCAAATCCAAGATCCATCACGGTATCTTGTGGGAGAGATTTCAATCATCAGACAGATGGTCACATAGACAGGTGGTCATATAGACTGTCATGTTTATTTTAAGATCTGCCTGAAGCACGACATATTGGAGTGTCCAGACCGTACCCCACTCAGCAGTTCCTCTGTGTTTCAGTGGCAGCTGCTCTGCCTGCCCCTGTGCCAAGTCGTGCGATCACAGAAGCCAGCTCTGCCCTGCCACGGACACACAGAAACACAGACAGGAGTCTGCTGGGAAACGGTGAGTGTGTTTTTGTCGCCATCTGGTGCCCTGGGAGGGTAAGAGGCCTCTAGAGGCACAATGCAGAACATACACCAAAGTCATGTTCAGCAGTGAAACGTGAAACGTTGTCAAAAGTCGCAGATAGAAAATGCCACAAATATGTTTGCTAAAATGGCATAGTTTGCAACGAAACGTCTGCTGAAATGGCATGCATACTACACAACGAAACGTCTGATGAAATGGCATAGTATGTGTAACAGTATAGACTTTACTTCCGTCCCCTCGCCCCGACCTGGGCGCCTGGGCTCGTCACCCATCGCTCCACAAAAGCCGTGGCCCTTGCAGAGCAAAGGGGAACCACTACTTCAAGGTCTCAGAGCGAGTGACGTCACCGATTAAAACGCGACCAGCGCTGCACCGCCGCTAACTAGCTAGCCGTTTCTCATCGGCTACATATGCAACAAAATGTCTGCATGTACTCTCTGCAGTTACTGGATAACAGTGTCTGTCTGCTACCTGTAAGTGTTGTTATAATTGACGTGAAGCTATTTTTAATGTGATCTCTGTCTCTCTCCCTAGAGAGGAACAACAGCCACGTCTATCTAACTGTGCCGCCGGCTGCCAGAGCATGCCTGTTGCCCGTTGGTCTACTGGTACTGTACGGAAGAAGAGCTGTTACAGAGACAGGACAGGGGGGACCTTCCAGTCTCATCTCCATGACTCCTGCGGCCTGGCCGGACTGGTCTACGGTGGGGACATCAGCGCCTTCCTCCATACGGCACCCCCTGGGTGGGGGGACAGCGACTCTGGACAGGAGTCTCCTAGCCAGGCTACGGGGGTTAAGGTACACGGACACGGCCCTCAGACCCCTGGTCCTCACATGGTCCAGAGAAGCACTGATGACTGTGACACGGAGGAGGACGTTGGGGACACCTCCGTGTTCGACTACTCCTCCGTCACCACCTGTAGCCCAGACGGGACCCTGAGGAGGGAGGGGGAAGCGAGTAATACCGAGGAGGAGGACGAGGAAGAGGACACAGACAGTCAGGTGCCTGTTCTGTTGAAGCCCTCGTACACACAGCAGCAGCAGTTGCTGAGGGATTCGCCCAGAGAACGGACGGTATGTCTGAGGTGGCAGATACCCAGGCTGCCGTACCCTTCTTCTCGAAGTCCTCGACACCAGGCAGGACCAGCGGGCCTGGAGGGACAGGGACAGACATCAGGGCCAGCAGGACCCTATGGGAACAGAGTCATCAACATCACTAAGGGACCACCTCCTCTCATCCCCACCAGTGTCTTCAGACCCATCTGGGATGAACCACCAAAACAGGTCTTTATCCATCTTTATACAACCTTGGCTGTGTTCAATCAATGGCACGTTGTCGTCAAGCGCAATGCACTCTCGATCGACAGCACGTCTTTTAAAGGCTCCCAGAGATCGCACTCATGGTGAACGCTACGCTACGGATGTCGGCCCAAGCGTAATTACGTTTAAAATGTCAAAGTGCTGTGGTTGTCGACACTGACCTTTGACTTGAACTCTGACCCCTGTCTAGTAATGTATGCACACATGACTGTCCCTTTGGATGAAGGCGCCTGCTAACTGGCAGATATTATTACATCACTATATAAACACATACAGTACCATTATACAGTACACTTAAATAAATATATACATTATACAGTACCATTATATAAATATATACAGTACCATTATATAAACACATACAGTACATTTAAATAAATATATACATATATATAGTACCATTATATCAATATAAACACATACAGTACATTTAAATAAATATATACATGTATACAGTACCATTATATAAACACATACAGTACCATTATACAGTACATTTAAATAAATATATACATATATATATAGTACCATTATATAAATATATACAGTACCATTATATCAATATATACAGTACCATTATATCAATATATACAGTACCATTATATAAATATATACAGTACCATTATATCAATATATATACAGTACAATTATATAAATATATACAGTACCATTATATAAACACATACAGTACATTTAAATAAATATATACATATATATAGTACCATTATATACATATATACAGTACCATTATATCAATATATACAGTACCATTATATCAATATATACAGTACCATTATATAAATATATACAGTACAATTATATAAATATATACAGTACCATTATATACATATATACAGTACCATTATATCAATATATACAGTACCATTATATCAATATATACAGTACCATTATATAAATATATACAGTACAATTATTTAAATATA
Source organism: Oncorhynchus tshawytscha (assembly GCF_018296145.1). Taxonomy (NCBI): domain Eukaryota; kingdom Metazoa; phylum Chordata; class Actinopteri; order Salmoniformes; family Salmonidae; genus Oncorhynchus; species Oncorhynchus tshawytscha. Next base: position 51,660,561 of record NC_056439.1, on the reverse strand, counting down.
TACAGTACCATTATATAAACACATACAGTACCATTATACAGTACATTTAAATAAATATATACATATATATAGTACCATTATATAAATATATACAGTACCATTATAAATATATACAGTACCATTATATAAACACATACAGTACCATTATACAGTACATTTAAATAAATATATACATATATATAGTACCATTATATAAATATATACAGTACCATTATATAAATATATACAGTACCATTATATAAACACATACAGTACCATTATACAGTACATTTAAATAAATATATACATATATATAGTACCATTATATAAATATATACAGTACCATTATATAAATATATACAGTACCATTATATAAACACATACAGTACCATTATACAGTACATTTAAATAAATATATACATATATATATATATAGTACCATTATATCAATATATACAGTACCATTATATCAATATATACAGTACCATTATATCAATATATACGGTACCATTATATCAATATATACGGTACCATTATATCAATATATACGGTACCATTATATCAATATATACGGTACCATTATATCAATATATACGGTACCATTATATCAATATATACGGTACCATTATATCAATATATACGGTACCAGTCAAAAGTTAAAACACAACTACTCATTCAAAAGTATTTCTTTATTTTTACTATTTTGTACATTGTAGAATAATAGTGAAGACATCAAAACTATGAAATAACACATATGGAGTCATGTAGTAACCAAAAAAAGTGTTAAACACATCCAAATATTTTTTAAATCTGAGATTCTTCAAAGTAGCAACCCTTTACCTTGATAACAGCTTTGCACACTCTTGGCATTCTCTCAACCAGCTTCATGAGGTAGTCACCTGGAATGCATTTCAATTAACAGGTTGTGCCTTGTTAAAAGTTAATTTGTGGAATTTTTGTCTTTCTTAATGCGTTTGAGCCAATCAGTTGTGTTGTGAGAATGTAGGGGTGGTATGCAGAAGTCGCCCTATTTGGTAAAAGACCAAGTCCGTATTATGGCAAGAACAGCTCAAATAAGCAAAGAGAAATTACAGTCTATCAGTTCATCATCATTAAAGACGAAGGTCAGTCAATACAGAACATTTCAAGAACTTTGAACATTTATTCAAGTGCAGTCGCAAAAACCATCAAACACTATGATGAAACTGGCTCTCATGAGGACCGCCACAGGAAAGGAAGACCCAGAGTTACCTCTGCTGCAGAGGATAAGTTCATTAGAGTTACCTGTCTCTCATGAGGACCGCCACAGGAAAGGAAGACCCAGAGTTACCTCTGCTGCAGAGGATCAGTTCATTAGAGTTACCTGTCTCTCATTAGAGTTACCTGTCTCTCATGAGGACCGCCACAGGAAAGGAAGACCCAGAGTTACCTCTGCTGCAGAGGATCAGTTCATTAGAGTTACCTGTCTCTCATGAGGACCGCCACAGGAAAGGAAGACCCAGAGTTACCTCTGCTGCAGAGGATCAGTTCATTAGAGTTACCTGTCTCTCATGAGGACCGCCACAGGAAAGGAAGACCCAGAGTTACCTCTGCTGCAGAGGATCAGTTCATTAGAGTTACCTGTCTCTCATGTGGACCGCCACAGGAAAGGAAGACCCAGAGTTACCTCTGCTGCAGAGGATCAGTTCATTAGAGTTACCTGTCTCTCATGAGGACCGCCACAGGAAAGGAAGACCCAGAGTTACCTCTGCTGCAGAGGATCAGTTCATTAGAGTTACCTGTCTCTCATGAGGACCGCCACAGGAAAGGAAGACCCAGAGTTACCTCTGCTGCAGAGGATCAGTTCATTAGAGTTACCTGTCTCTCATGAGGACCGCCACAGGAAAGGAAGACCCAGAGTTACCTCTGCTGCAGAGGATCAGTTCATTAGAGTTACCTGTCTCTCATGAGGACCGCCACAGGAAAGGAAGACCCAGAGTTACCTCTGCTGCAGAGGATCAGTTCATTAGAGTTACCTGTCTCTCATTAGAGTTACCTCTGCTGCAGAGGATCAGTTCATTAGAGTTACCTGTCTCTCATTAGAGTTACCTGTCTCTCATGAGGACCGCCACAGGAAAGGAAGACCCAGAGTTACCTCTGCTGCAGAGGATCAGTTCATTAGAGTTACCTGTCTCTCATGAGGACCGCCACAGGAAAGGAAGACCCAGAGTTACCTCTGCTGCAGAGGATCAGTTCATTAGAGTTACCTGTCTCTCATGAGGACCGCCACAGGAAAGGAAGACCCAGAGTTACCTCTGCTGCAGAGGATCAGTTCATTAGAGTTACCTGTCTCTCATGTGGACCGCCACAGGAAAGGAAGACCCAGAGTTACCTCTGCTGCAGAGGATCAGTTCATTAGAGTTACCTGTCTCTCATGAGGACCGCCACAGGAAAGGAAGACCCAGAGTTACCTCTGCTGCAGAGGATCAGTTCATTAGAGTTACCTGTCTCTCATGAGGACCGCCACAGGAAAGGAAGACCCAGAGTTACCTCTGCTGCAGAGGATCAGTTCATTAGAGTTACCTGTCTCTCATGAGGACCGCCACAGGAAAGGAAGACCCAGAGTTACCTCTGCTGCAGAGGATCAGTTCATTAGAGTTACCTGTCTCTCATTAGAGTTACCTCTGCTGCAGAGGATCAGTTCATTAGAGTTACCTGTCTCTCATTAGAGTTACCTGTCTCTCATTAGAGTTACCTGTCTCTCATTAGAGTTACCTGTCTCTCATTAGAGTTACCTGTCTCTCATGAGGACCGCCACAGGAAAGGAAGACCCAGAGTTACCTCTGCTGTAGAGGATATGTTAATTAGAGGTAAATGCACCTCAGATTGCAGCCCAAATAAATGCTTCACAGAGTTCAAGTAACAGACACATCTCAACATCAACTGTTCAGAGGAGACTGCGTGAATCAGGCCTTCATGGTTGAGTTGCTGCAAAGAAACCACTTCTAAAGGACACCAATAAGAAGAAGAGACTTGCTTGGGCCAAGAAATATGAGCCATTGACATTAGACCAGTGGAAATCTATCCTTTGGTCTGATGAGTCCAAATTTGAGATTTTTGGTTCCAGCCGTGGTGTCTTTGTGAGACGCAGAGTAGGTGAATGGATGACCTCTGCCTGTGTGGTTCCCACCGTGAAGCATGGAGGAGGAGGTGTGTTGGTGTGGGGGTGCTTTGATGGTGACTCTGTCTATGATTTATTTAGAATTCAAGGCACACTTAACCAGCATGGCTACCACAGCATTCTGCAGCGATATGCCATCCCATCTGGTTTGTGCTTAGTGGGACTATCATTTGTTTTGTCAACAGGACAATGACCCAACACACCTCCAGGGTGGGTAAGGGCTATTTGACCAAAGAGAGTGATTGATGGAGTGCTGCATCAGATGACCTGGCCTCCACAATCACCCGACATCAACCCAACTGAGATGGTTTGGGATGAGTTGGACTGCAGTGTGAAGGAACAGCAGCCAACAAGTGCTCAGTATATGTGGGAACTCCTTCAAGACGGTTGGAAAAGCATTCCAGGTGAAGCAAGTTGAGAGAATTCCAATAATGTGTAAAGCTGTCATCAAGGCAAAGGGTAAATACTTGTCTTGTCATTGCAAAAAGAATAGGGACCAGGCTAGGATCTGGCCAGGACAGATATGATCTCTGCTACAATGTTCTCTACAGTATCTACATCTAATCTTATTCCCTTATCACGGTGTGAACTAGGTAGATATCTAATCCTGTTCTATTATCACGGCATGAACAAGGGAGACATCTAATCTTATTTTCCGTACCACTGTGTGAACTGGAGAGACATCTAATCCTGTTCCCTTATCACAGTGTGAACTGGAGAGAAATCTAATCCTGTTCCCTTATCACAGTGTGAACTGGAGAGAAATCTAATCCCGTTCCCTTTACACTGTATGAACTGGAGAAATCTAATCCTGTTCCCTTTACACTGTATGAACTGGAGAAATCTAATCCTGTTCCCTTTACACTGTGTGAACTGGAGACACATCTAATCCTGTTCCCTTTACACTGTGTGAACTGGAGACACATCTAATCCTGTTCCCTTTACACTGTGTGAACTGGAGACACATCTAATCCTGTTCCCTTTACACTGTGTGAACTGGAGACACATCTAATCCTGTTCCCTTTACACTGTGTGAACTGGAGACACATCTAATCCTGTTCCCTTTACACTGTGTGAACTAGGAAGATGCAGCACCCGTTAAGGAAAATACACCACAAGGCTTCAGACCGGTTCAAGCCACTGAGAGGCAGACATTTCCTAACTTCAAAAAGCTAAGGTAAGGAATACGGGTTCTTTTTAACATTATAATAACAGGTTAAAAGAAGGGTCTCATTCCCCGTCTCATCCCTCGTCTCCTAGGTTCGAAACCCAGCCGAGAGTTGGCCACGTCAAGGCAGGAGCCATGGGGGGTGTTGCAGTGTGGGATGAGAGTGAGGAGGACAGTGAGGGGCCCTGCAGCACCGTATGAGAGAGGGAGACTGTGAGACCAACTTAGAAGTTTTCAGCACTATTTGAGAGATCAACCGACCAAGACTACAGCCCTGTGTGAGAGGGATTCATCTAAGAGACCAGCCCAACAGTCTGCAGCACTGTGTGAGAGAGGGATTCATCTAAGAGACCAGCCCAACAGTCTACAGCACTGTGTGAGAGAGGGATTCATCTAAGAGACCAGCCCAACAGTCTGCAGCACTGTGTGAGAGAGGGATTCATCTAAGAGACCAGCCCAACAGTCTGCAGCGCCGTGTGAGATAGACCATCTGAAAGACTGTCTGACAGACTAACCCAGAGGTCTACAGCACTGTGGGACACCAAACGAGCAATCAGAACAGCAACCAAATCTCTTGCATGCTGGCTACTTAATTAGCATTTATGGTCTGTCACGAGACCAACCCAGAGGACTAACAGCACTGTGTGAGAGAGACCATCATTTGAGAGACCAACCCATGAGGTCTGCAGTACTGCGTGAGAGAGAGAAAGAGAGAGAAAAATAGATACTGTACTGCGTGAGCGAGAGACTTTGTACTGCATGTGTGAGAGATAATTTGTACTGTGTGTGTGAGAGATAATTTGTACTGTGTGTGTGAGAGATAATTTGTACTGTGTGTGTGAGAGATAATTTGTACGGTGTGTGTGAGAGATAATTTGTACTGTCTGTGTGTCAGATAATTGGTACTGTGTGTGTGTGAGAGAGAGAGATAATCCTGATCACAGACGGTCTGAGGTCTGCAACAAAAAAAACAATAACAATGGTGGTGGGGTGGCCAGTGACGTCGTTTCCCCCCAACTGCAGATTCCATCTTTAAGGTCTTCACTGCAGCATCATCTGAAAGATTGACCAGCCTGCATGACTTAGCATTACACACAAGACATCCCTGTAACAGCCCAGTGCCCCTAAAGAGAATAAAGTGGATACGAAACATCCTGAAACAAGAAGAAACGATTTGGACTCATTCCAGATCAGTCGCTCTGACCAAAACAGAGGTCCTGAAAAAAAAGACATTCAGGAGAAATGAGAAGAAGTGTGTCCCAAATGGCACCCAATTCTCTGTTTACAAGAAACTGTAATTTTCAGGTAACTGTAATTTTCAGGTAACTGTAATTTTCAGGTAACTGTAATTTTCAGGTAACTGTAATTTTCAGGTAATTGTAATTTTCAGGTAATTGTAATAACACATTCTAACGTCACATTTTATCACATAGTTGAATAAAGTTCAGCGTTATGGAGGATTTCCACACATGGGGGACATTTTTATAAACACATTTCATGGAAATCTACATTATTTAGGCCTACATGAAAGGAGACTTGATCAGAATATATATATTTTTTAATTGATCTGTCTGTTAGAGCGTTGGGCCAGTAACCCGAAAGGTTGCTGGATCGAATCCCCGAGCTGACAAGGTAAAAATGTGTCATTCTGCCCCTGAACAGGCAGTTAACCCACTGTTCCCGGGCGCTGAAAACGTGGATGTTGATTAAGCCAGCCCCCCCCCCCCCGCACCTCTCTGATTCAGAGGGGTTGGGTTAAATGAGACATTTCAGTTGAAGGCATTCTGTTGAACAACTGACTAGGAATCCTCCTTTCCCTTTCCAACTGACTAGGAATCCCCTTTCCAACTGACTAGGAATCCCCTTTCCCTTTCCAACTGACTAGGAATCCTCCTTTCCCTTTACAACTGACTAGGAATCCCCTTTCCCTTTCCAACTGACTAGGAATCCTCCTTTCCCTTTACAACTGACTAGGAATCCCCTTTCCCTTTCCAACTGACTAGGAATCTTCCTTTCCCTTTACAACTGACTAGGAATCCCCCTTTCCAACTGACTAGGAATCCCCCTTTCCCTTTCCAACTGACTAGGAATCCCCCTTTCCAACTGACTAGGAATCCCCTTTCCCTTTCCAACTGACTAGGAATCCCCCTTTCCAACTGACTAGGAATCCCCCTTTCCCTTTACAACTGACTAGGAATCCCCTTTCCAACTGACTAGGAATCCCCCTTTCCAACTGACTAGGAATCCCCTTTCCAACTGACTAGGAATCCCCCTTTCCAACAGACTAGGAATCCTTGTTTCCAACTGACTAGGAATCCCTCTTTCCCTTTCCAACTGCCTAGGAATCCCTTTCCAGCTGACTAGGAATCCCCTTTCCAACTGACTAGGAATCCCCCTTTCCAACTGACAAGGAATCCCCCTTTCCAACTGACAAGGAATCCCCTTTCCAACTGACAAGGAATCCCCCTTTCCAACTGACAAGGAATCCCTGTTTCCAACTGACTAGGAAACCCCTTTCCAACTGACTAGGAAACCCCTTTCCAACTGACTAGGAACCCCCTTTCCAACTGACTAGGAAACCCCTTTTCCAACTGACTAGGAAACCCCTTTCCAACTGACTAGAAACCCCTTTCCAACTGACTAGGAAACCCCTTTCCAACTGACTAGGAAACCCCTTTCCAACTGACTAGGAAACCCTCTTTCCAACTGACTAGGAAACCCCCTTTCCCTTTCCAACTGACTAGGAAACCCCCTTTCCCTTTCCAACTGACTAGGAATCCCACTTTCCCTTTCCAACTGACTAGGAATCCCACTTTCCCTTTCCAACTGACTAGGAATCCCCCTTTCCAACTGACTAGGAATCCCCCTTTCCAACTGACTAGGAAACCCCCTTTCCAACTGACTAGGAAACCCCCTTTCCAACTGACTAGGAAACCCCCGTTTCCAACTGACTAGGAAACCCCCGTTTCCAACTGACTAGGAAACCACCTTTCCCTTTCCAACTGACTAGGAATCCCACTTTCCCTTTACAACTGACTAGGAATCCCTCTTTCCCTTTACAACTGACTAGGAATCCCTCTTTCCAACTGACTAGGAAACCCCTTTCCAACTGACTAGGAAACCCCTTTCCAACTGACTAGGAAACCCCTTTCCAACTGACTAGGAAACCCCTTTCCAACTGACTAGAAACCCCTTTCCAACTGACTAGGAAACCCCTTTCCAACTGACTAGAAACCCCTTTCCTTTCCAACTGACTAGGAATCCCACTTTCCTTTACAACTGACTAGGAATCCCTCTTTCCCTTTACAACTGACTAGATACCCCTTTCCAACTGACTAGAAACCCCTTTCCAACTGACTAGAAACCCCTTTTCCAAATGAGTAGGAAACCCCCTTTCCAAATGACTAGGAAACCCCTTTCCAACTGACTAGGAAACCCCTTTCCAACTGACTAGGAAACCCCTTTCCAACTGACTAGGAAACCCCTTTCCAACTGACTAGAAACCCCTTTCCAACTGACTAGGAAACCCCTTTCCAACTGATTAGAAACCCCTTTCCAACTGACTAGGAAACCCCCTTTCCAACTGACTAGGAAACCCCTTTCCAACTGACTAGGAAACCCCCTTTCCAACTGACTAGGAAACCCCTTTCCAACTGACTAGAAACCCCTTTCCAACTGACTAGGAAACCCCTTTCCAACTGACTAGGAAACCCCTTTCCCTTTCCAACTGACTAGGAATCCCACTTTCCCTTTACAACTGACTAGAAACCCCTTTCACTTTCCAACTGACTAGGAATCTTGTTTCCAACTGACTAGGAAACCCCTTTCCAACTGACTAGAAACCCCTTTCCAACTGACTAGAAACCCCTTTTCCAACTGACTAGGAAACCCCTTTCCAACTGACTAGGAAACCCCTTTCCCACTGACTAGGAAAGCCCTTTCCAACTGACTAGAAACCCCTTTCCAACTGACTAGGAAAGCCCTTTCCAACTGACTAGAAACCCCTTTCCAACTGACTAGGAAACCCTTTCCAACTGACTAGGAAACCCCTTTCCAACTGACTAGAAACCCCTTTCCAACTGACTAGGAAACCCCTTTCCAACTGACTAGGAAACCCCTTTCCAACTGACTAGGAAACCCCTTTCCAACTGATTAGGAAACCCCCTTTCCAACTGACTAGGAATCCCTCTTTCCAACTGACTAGGAAACCCTCTTTCCAACTGACTAGGAAACCCTTTCCAACTGACTAGAAACCCCTTTCCAACTGACTAGGAAACCCCTTTCCAACTGACTAGGAAACCCCTTTCCAACTGACTAGAAACCCCTTTCCAACTGATTAGAAACCCCTTTCCAACTTACTAGGAAACCCCTTTCCAACTGACTAGGAATCCCTCTTTCCAACTGACTAGGAAACCCTCTTTCCAACTGACTAGGAAACCCCTTTCCAACTGACTAGGAAACCCCTTTCCAACTGACTAGAAACCCCTTTCCAACTGACTAGGAAACCCCTTTCCAACTGACTAGGAAACCCCTTTCCAACTGACTAGGAAACCCCTTTCCAACTGACTAGGAAACCCCTTTCCAACTGACTAGAAACCCCTTTCCAACTGACTAGAAACCCCTTTCCAACTGACTAGGAAACCCCTTTCCAACTGACTAGGAAACCCCTTTCCAACTGACTAGGAAACCCCTTTTCCAACTGACTAGGAAACCCCCTTTCCAACTGACTAGAAACCCCTTTCCAACTGACTAGGAAACCCCTTTCCAACTGACTAGAAACCCCTTTCCAACTGACTAGAAACCCCTTTCCAACTGACTAGGAAACCCCTTTCCAACTGACTAGAAACCCCTTTTCCAACTGACTAGAAACCCCTTTCCAACTGACTAGAAACCCCTTTCCTTTCCAACTGACTAGGAATCCCACTTTCCTTTACAACTGACTAGGAATCCCTCTTTCCCTTTACAACTGACTAGGAATCCCTCTTTCCCTTTACAACTGACTAGGAATCCCTCTTTCCCTTTACAACTGACTAGGAAACCCCTTTCACTTTCCAACTGACTAGGAAACCCCGTTTCCAACTGACTAGAAACCCCGTTTCCAACTGACTAGAAACCCCTTTCCAACTGACTAGGAAACCCCTTTCCAACTGACTAGGAAACCCCTTCCCAACTGACTAGGAAACCCCCTTTCCAACTGACTAGGAAACCCCTTTCCAACTGACTAGGAAACCCCTTTCCAACTGACTAGGAAACCCCTTTCCAACTGACTAGAAACCCTTTTCCAACTGACTAGAAACCCCTTTCCAACTGACTAGAAACCCCTTTCCAACTTACTAGGAAACCCCTTTCCAACTGACTAGGAATCCCTCTTTCCAACTGACTAGGAAACCCTCTTTCCAACTGACTAGGAAACCCCTTTCCAACTGACTAGGAAACCCCTTTCCAACTGACTAGAAACCCTTTCCAACTGACTAGGAAACCCCTTTCCAACTGACTAGAAACCCCTTTCCAACTGACTAGGAAACCCCTTTCCAACTGACTAGGAAACCCCTTTCCAACTGACTAGGAATCCCACTTTCCCTTTACAACTGACTAGGAATCCCTCTTTCCCTTTACAACTGACTAGGAATCCCTCTTTACAACTGACTAGGAAACCCCCTTTCACTTTCCAACTGACTAGGAAACCCCCTTTCACTTTCCAACTGACTAGGAATCTTGTTTCCAACTGACTAGGAAACCCCGTTTCCAACTGACTAGGAAACCCCCTTTCCAACTGACTAGGAAACCCCTTTCCAACTGACTAGGAAACCCCTTCCCAACTGACTAGAAACCCCTTTCCAACTGACTAGGAAACCCCTTTCCAACTGACTAGGAAACCCCTTTCCAACTGACTAGAAACCCCTTTCCAACTGACTAGGAAACCCCTTTCCAACTGACTAGGAAACCCCTTTCCAACTGACTAGAAACCCCTTTCCCTTTCCAACTGACTAGGAATCCCACTTTCCTTTACAACTGACTAGGAATCCCTCTTTCCCTTTACAACTGACTAGGAATCCTCTTTACAACTGACTAGGAAACCCCTTTCACTTTCCAACTGACTAGAAACCCCTTTCACTTTCCAACTGACTAGGAATCTTGTTTCCAACTGACTAGGAAACCCCATTTCCAACTGACTAGGAAACCCCTTCCCAACTGACTAGGAAACCCCTTCCCAACTGACTAGGAAACCCCTTTCCAACTGACTAGGAAACCCCTTTCCAACTGACTAGGAAACCCCTTTCCAACTGACTAGGAATCCCTCTTTCCCTTTACAACTGACTAGGAATCCCTCTTTCCCTTTCCAACTGACTAGGAATCCCACTTTCCCTTTACAACTGACTAGGAATCCCTCTTTCCCTTTACAACTGACTAGGAAACCCCTTTCCAACTGACTAGGAACCCCTTTCCAACTGACTAGGAAACCCCTTTCCAACTGACTAGAAAACCCCTTTCCAACTGACTAGGAAACCCCTTTCCAACTGACTAGAAACCCCTTTCCAACTGACTAGGAAACCCCTTTCCAACTGACTAGAAACCCCTTTCCAACTGACTAGGAAACCCACTTTCCTTTACAACTGACTAGGAATCCCTCTTTCCTTTTACAACTGACTAGGAATCCCTCTTTCCCTTTACAACTGACTAGGAATCCCTCTTTACAACTGACTAGGAAACCCCTTTCACTTTCCAACTCACTAGAAACCCCCTTTCCAACTGACTAGGAACCCCCTTCCAACTGACTAGGAAACCCCTTTTCCAACTGACTAGGAAACCCCTTTCCAACTGACTAGGAATCCCCGTTTCCAACTGACTAGAAACCCCTTTCCAACTGACTAGGAAACCCCTTTCCAACTGACTAGGAAACCCCCTTTCCAACTGACTAGGAAACCCCCTTCCCAACTGACTAGGAAACCCCTTTCCAACTGACTAGAAAACCCCTTTCCAACTGACTAGGAAACCCCTTTCCAACTGACTAGAAACCCCTTTCCTTTCCAACTGACTAGGAAATCCCCGTTTCCAACTGACTAGGAAACCCCTTTCCAACTGACTAGAAACCCCTTTCCAACTGACTAGGAAACCCCTTTCCAACTGACTAGGAAACCCCTTTCCAACTGACTAGAAACCCCTTTCCAACTGACTAGAAACCCCCTTTCCAACTGACTAGGAAACCCCTTTCCAACTGACTAGGAAACCCCTTTCCAACTGACTAGGAAACCCCTTTCCAACTGACTAGGAAACCCCTTTCCAACTGACTAGGAAACCCCCTTTCCAACTGACTAGGAAACCCTTTCCTTTCCAACTGACTAGGAAACCCCTTTTTCCAACTGACTAGGAAACCCCTTTCCAACTGACTAGGAAACCCCTTTCCAACTGACTAGAAACCCCTTTCCAACTGACTAGGAAACCCCTTTCCAACTGACTAGAAACCCCTTTCCAACTGACTAGAAACCCCCTTTCCAACTGACTAGGAAACCCCCTTTCCTTTCCAACTGACTAGGAATCCCACTTTCCCTTTACAACTGACTAGGAATCCCTCTTTCCCTTTACAACTGACTAGGAATCCTCTTTACAACTGACTAGGAAACCCCTTTCACTTTCCAACTGACTAGAAACCCCGTTTCCAACTGACTAGGAAACCCCTTTCCAACTGACTAGAAACCCCTTCCCAACTGACTAGAAACCCTTTCCAACTGACTAGGAAACCCCTTTCCAACTGACTAGGAAACCCTTTCCAACTGACTAGAAACCCCCTTTCCAACTGACTAGGAAACCCCTTTCCCTTTCCAACTGACTAGGAAATCCCCGTTTCCAACTGACTAGAAACCCCTTTCCAACTGACTAGAAACCCTTTCCAACTGACTAGGAAACCCTTTCCAACTGACTAGGAAACCCCTTTCCAACTGACTAGAAACCCCTTTCCAACTGACTAGGAAACCCTTTTCCAACTGACTAGGAAACCCCTTTCCAACTGACTAGAAACCCCTTTCCAACTGACTAGAAACCCCCTTTCCAACTGACTAGGAAACCCCTTTCCAACTGACTAGGAAACCCCTTTCCAACTGACTAGGAAACCCCTTTCCAACTGACTAGGAAGCCCCTTTCCAACTGACTAGGAAACCCCTTTCCAACTGACTAGAAACCCCTTTCCAACTGACTAGAAACCCCTTTCCAACTGACTAGAAACCCCTTTCCAACTGACTAGAAACCCCTTTCCAACTGACTAGAAACCCCTTTCCAACTGACTAGGAAACCCCTTTCCAACTGACTAGGAAACCCCTTTCCCTTTCCAACTGACTAGGAATCCCACTTTCCCTTTACAACTGACTAGGAATCCCTCTTTCCCTTTACAACTGACTAGGAATCCTCTTTACAACTGACTAGGAAACCCCTTTCACTTTCCAACTGACTAGGAAACCCCGTTTCCAACTGACTAGAAACCCCTTTCCAACTGACTAGGAAACCCCCTTCCCAACTGACTAGAAACCCCTTTCCAACTGACTAGGAAACCCCTTTCCAACTGACTAGGAAACCCCTTTCCAACTGACTAGAAACCCCTTTCCAACTGACTATGAAACCCTTTCCAACTGACTAGAAACCCCTTTCCAACTGACTAGGAAACCCCTTTCCAACTGACTAGAAACCCCTTTCCAACTGATTAGAAACCCCTTTCCAACTTACTAGGAAACCCCTTTCCAACTGACTAGGAATCCCTCTTTCCAACTGACTAGAAACCCTCTTTCCAACTGACTAGGAAACCCCTTTCCAACTGACTAGGAAACCCCTTTCCAACTGACTAGGAAACCCCTTTCCAACTGACTAGGAAACCCCTTTCCAACTGACTAGGAAACCCCTTTCCAACTGACTAGGAAACCCCTTTCCAACTGACTAGAAACCCCCTTTCCAACTGACTAGGAAACCCCTTTCCAACTGACTAGGAAACCCCTTTCCAACTGACTAGAAACCCCTTTCCAACTGACTAGGAATCCCTCTTTACAACTGACTAGAAACCCCTTTCACTTTCCAACTGACTAGGAAACCCCTTTCACTTTCCAACTGACTAGGAATCTTGTTTCCAACTGACTAGGAAACCCCGTTTCCAACTGACTAGAAACCCCTTTCCAACTGACTAGAAACCCCTTTCCAACTGACTAGAAACCCCTTCCCAACTGACTAGGAAACCCCTTTCCAACTGACTAGGAAACCCCTTTCCAACTGACTAGGAAACCCCTTTCCAACTGACTAGGAAACCCCTTTCCAACTGACTAGGAAACCCCTTTCCTTTCCAACTGACTAGAAACCCCCGTTTCCAACTGACTAGGAAACCCCGTTTCCAACTGACTAGAAACCCCCTTTCCAACTGACTAGAAACCCCTTTCCAACTGACTAGAAACCCCTTTCCAACTGACTAGAAACCCCTTTCCAACTGACTAGAAAACCCCTTTCCAACTGACTAGGAAACCCTTTCCAACTGACTAGAAACCCCCTTTCCAACTGACTAGGAAACCCCTTTCCTTTCCAACTGACTAGGAATCCCACTTTCCCTTTACAACTGACTAGGAATCCCTCTTTCCCTTTACAACTGACTAGGAATCCCTCTTTACAACTGACTAGGAAACCCCTTTTCACTTTCCAACTGACTAGGAAACCCCTTTCACTTTCCAACTGACTAGGAATCTTGTTTCCAACTGACTAGGAAACCCCGTTTCCAACTGACTAGGAAACCCCTTTCCAACTGACTAGGAAACCCCTTCCCAACTGACTAGGAAACCCCTTTCCAACTGACTAGGAAACCCCTTTCCAACTGACTAGAAACCCTTTCCAACTGACTAGGAATCCCTCTTTCCCTTTACAACTGACTAGGAATCCCTCTTTCCCTTTCCAACTGACTAGGAATCCCACTTTCCCTTTACAACTGACTAGGAATCCCTCTTTCCCTTTACAACTGACTAGGAATCCCTCTTTCCCTTTACAACTGACTAGGAAACCCCTTTCCAACTGACTAGAAACCCCTTTCCAACTGACTAGGAAACCCCTTTCCAACTGACTAGGAATCCCTCTTTCCTTTACAACTGACTAGGAATCCCTCTTTCCCTTTCCAACTGACTAGGAATCCCACTTTCCCTTTACAACTGACTAGGAATCCCTCTTTCCCTTTACAACTGACTAGGAAACCCCTTTCCAACTGACTAGAAACCCCTTTCCAACTGACTAGGAAACCCCTTTCCAACTGACTAGGAAACCCCTTTCCAACTGACTAGGAAACCCCCTTTCCAACTGACTAGGAAACCCCTTTCCAACTGACTAGAAACCCCTTTCCAACTGACTAGGAAACCCCTTTTCCTTTTCCAACTGACTAGGAATCCCACTTTCCTTTACAACTGACTAGGAATCCCTCTTTCCCTTTACAACTGACTAGGAATCCCTCTTTACAACTGACTAGGAAACCCCTTTCACTTTCCAACTGACTAGAAACCCCGTTTCCAACTGACTAGAAACCCCCTTTCCAACTGACTAGAAACCCCTTCCCAACTGACTAGGAAACCCCTTTCCAACTGACTAGAAACCCCTTTCCAACTGACTAGGAAACCCCCTTTCCAACTGACTAGGAAACCCCTTTCCAACTGACTATGAAACCCCTTTCCAACTGACTAGGAAACCCCTTTCCAACTGACTAGGAAACCCCTTTCCAACTGACTAGAAACCCCTTTCCAACTGATTAGGAAACCCCTTTCCAACTTACTAGGAAACCCCTTTCCAACTGACTAGGAATCCCTCTTTCCAACTGACTAGAAACCCTCTTTCCAACTGACTAGGAAACCCCTTTCCAACTGACTAGAAACCCCTTTCCAACTGACTAGAAACCCCTTTCCAACTGACTAGGAAACCCCTTTCCAACTGACTAGGAAACCCTTTCCAACTGACTAGGAAACCCCTTTTCCAACTGACTAGGAAACCCTTTCCAACTGACTAGGAAACCCCTTTTCCAACTGACTAGAAACCCCTTTCCAACTGACTAGGAAACCCCTTTCCAACTGACTAGGAATCCTCTTTACAACTGACTAGGAAACCCCTTTCACTTTCCAACTGACTAGGAAACCCCTTTCACTTTCAACTGACTAGGAATCTTGTTTCCAACTGACTAGGAAACCCCGTTTCCAACTGACTAGGAAACCCCTTTCCAACTGACTAGAAACCCCTTTCCAACTGACTAGGAAACCCCTTTCCCAACTGACTAGGAAACCCTTTCCAACTGACTAGGAAACCCTTTCCAACTGACTAGAAACCCCTTTCCAACTGACTAGGAAACCCCTTTCCAACTGACTAGGAAACCCCTTTCCTTTCCAACTGACTAGGAAACCCCGTTTCCAACTGACTAGGAAACCCCTTTCCAACTGACTAGAAACCCCCTTTCCAACTGACTAGAAAACCCCTTTCCAACTGACTAGAAACCCCTTTCCAACTGACTAGAAAACCCCTTTCCAACTGACTAGGAAACCCCTTTCCAACTGACTAGAAACCCCCTTTCCAACTGACTAGGAAACCCCTTTCCAACTGACTAGGAAACCCCTTTCCTTTCCAACTGACTAGGAATCCCACTTTCCCTTTACAACTGACTAGGAATCCCTCTTTCCCTTTACAACTGACTAGGAATCCTCTTTACAACTGACTAGGAAACCCCTTTCACTTTCCAACTGACTAGAAACCCCTTTCACTTTCCAACTGACTAGGAATCTTGTTTCCAACTGACTAGGAAACCCCGTTTCCAACTGACTAGGAAACCCCTTTCCAACTGACTAGGAAACCCCTTCCCAACTGACTAGGAAACCCCTTTCCAACTGACTAGAAACCCCTTTCCAACTGACTAGAAACCCCTTTCCAACTGACTAGGAATCCCTCTTTCCCTTTACAACTGACTAGGAATCCCTCTTTCCTTTCCAACTGACTAGGAATCCCACTTTCCTTTACAACTGACTAGGAATCCCTCTTTCCCTTTACAACTGACTAGAAACCCCTTTCCAACTGACTAGGAAACCCCTTTCCAACTGACTAGGAAACCCCTTTCCAACTGACTAGGAATCCCTCTTTCCCTTTACAACTGACTAGGAATCCCTCTTTCCTTTCCAACTGACTAGGAATCCCACTTTCCCTTTACAACTGACTAGGAATCCCTCTTTCCCTTTACAACTGACTAGGAAACCCTTTCCAACTGACTAGGAAACCCCTTTCCAACTGACTAGGAAACCCCTTTCCAACTGACTAGGAAACCCCTTTCCAACTGACTAGAAACCCCCTTTCCAACTGACTAGGAAACCCCCTTCCAACTGACTAGGAAACCCCCTTTCCAACTGACTAGAAACCCCTTTCCAACTGACTAGGAAACCCACTTTCCCTTTACAACTGACTAGGAAACCCACTTTCCCTTTACAACTGACTAGGAATCCCTCTTTCCCTTTACAACTGACTAGGAATCCTCTTTACAACTGACTAGGAAACCCCTTTCACTTTCCAACTGACTAGAAACCCCTTTCCAACTGACTAGGAACCCCCTTCCAACTGACTAGGAAACCCCTTTCCAACTGACTAGGAAACCCCTTTCCAACTGACTAGAAACCCCTTTCCAACTGACTAGGAAACCCCTTTTCCAACTGACTAGGAAACCCCTTTCCCCAACTGACTAGGAAACCCCTTTCCAACTGACTAGGAAACCCCTTTTCCAACTGACTAGGAAACCCCTTTCCAACTGACTAGGAAACCCCTTTCCAACTGACTAGGAAACCCTTTCCAACTGACTAGGAAATCCCCCTTTCCAACTGACTAGGAAACCCCCTTTCCAACTGACTAGAAACCCCTTTCCAACTGACTAGGAAACCCCTTTCCAACTGACTAGAAACCCCTTTCCAACTGACTAGGAAACCCCTTTCCAACTGACTAGGAAACCCCTTTCCAACTGACTAGGAAACCCCTTTCCAACTGACTAGGAAACCCCCTTTCCAACTGACTAGGAAACCCCTTTCCAACTGACTAGGAAACCCCCTTTCCAACTGACTAGGAAACCCCTTTCCAACTGACTAGAAACCCCTTTCCAACTGACTAGAAACCCCTTTCCAACTGACTAGGAAACCCCTTTCCAACTGACTAGGAAACCCCTTTCCAACTGACTAGAAACCCCTTTCCTTTCCAACTGACTAGAAACCCTTTCCAACTGACTAGGAAACCCCTTTCCAACTGACTAGGAAACCCCTTTCCAACTGACTAGAAACCCCTTTCCAACTGACTAGGAAACCCCCTTTCCAACTGACTAGGAAACCCCTTTCCAACTGACTAGGAAACCCCTTTCCTTTCCAACTGACTAGGAATCCCACTTTCCCTTTACAACTGACTAGGAATCCCTCTTTCCCTTTACAACTGACTAGGAATCCCTCTTTACAACTGACTAGGAAACCCCCTTTCACTTTCCAACTGACTAGGAAACCCCGTTTCCAACTGACTAGGAAACCCCTTTCCAACTGACTAGAAACCCCTTCCCAACTGACTAGGAAACCCCTTTCCAACTGACTAGGAAACCCCTTTCCAACTGACTAGGAAACCCCTTTCCAACTGACTAGAAACCCCTTTCCAACTGACTAGGAAACCCCTTTCCAACTGACTAGGAAACCCCTTTCCAACTGACTAGGAAACCCCTTTCCAACTGACTAGGAAACCCCTTTCCAACTGACTAGGAAACCCCTTTCCAACTGATTAGGAAACCCCCTTTCCAACTTACTAGGAAACCCCTTTCCAACTGACTAGGAATCCCTCTTTCCAACTGACTAGGAAACCCTCTTTCCAACTGACTAGAAACCCTCTTTCCAACTGACTAGGAAACCCCTTTCCAACTGACTAGAAACCCCTTTCCAACTGACTAGGAAACCCCTTTCCAACTGACTAGGAAACCCCTTTCCAACTGACTAGAAACCCCTTCCAACTGACTAGAAACCCTTTCCAACTGACTAGGAAACCCCTTTCCAACTGACTAGGAAACCCCTTTCCAACTGACTAGGAAACCCCTTTCCAACTGACTAGGAATCCCTCTTTACAACTGACTAGAAACCCCCTTTCACTTTCCAACTGACTAGGAAACCCCTTTCACTTTCCAACTGACTAGAATCTTGTTTCCAACTGACTAGGAAACCCCGTTTCCAACTGACTAGGAAACCCCTTTTTCCAACTGACTAGGAAACCCCTTTCCAACTGACTAGAAACCCTTTCCAACTGACTAGAAACCCTTTCCCAACTGACTAGGAAACCCCTTTCCAACTGACTAGGAAACCCCTTTCCAACTGACTAGAAACCCCCTTTCCAACTGACTAGGAAACCCCTTTCCAACTGACTAGAAACCCTTTTTCCTTTCAACTGACTAGGAAACCCCTTTCCAACTGACTAGAAACCCCCTTTCCAACTGACTAGGAAACCCCTTTCCAACTGACTAGGAAACCCTTTCCAACTGACTAGAAACCCCTTTCCAACTGACTAGAAACCCCCTTCCAACTGACTAGGAAACCCTTTCCAACTGACTAGAAACCCCCTTTCCAACTGACTAGGAAACCCCTTTTCCAACTGACTAGAAACCCCCTTTCCCTTTCAACTGACTAGGAATCCCACTTTCCTTTACAACTGACTAGGAATCCCTCTTTCCCTTTACAACTGACTAGGAATCCCTCTTTCCCTTTACAACTGACTAGGAATCCCTCTTTCCCTTTACAACTGACTAGAAACCCCTTTCCAACTGACTAGAAACCCCCTTTCCAACTGACTAGGAAACCCCTTTCCAACTGACTAGGAAACCCCTTTCCAACTGACTAGAAACCCCTTTCCAACTGACTAGGAAACCCCTTTCCAACTGACTAGAAACCCCCTTTCCTTTCCAACTGACTAGGAATCCCACTTTCCCTTTACAACTGACTAGGAATCCCTCTTTCCCTTTACAACTGACTAGGAATCCTCTTTACAACTGACTAGGAAACCCCCTTTCACTTTCCAACTGACTAGGAAACCCCTTTCACTTTCCAACTGACTAGGAATCTTGTTTCCAACTGACTAGGAAACCCCGTTTCCAACTGACTAGAAACCCCTTTCCAACTGACTAGAAACCCCTTCCCAACTGACTAGGAAACCCCCGTTTCCAACTGACTAGGAAACCCCCGTTTCCAACTGACTAGGAAACCCCCGTTTCCAACTGACTAGGAAACCCCCGTTCCCTTTACAACTGACTAGGAATCCCACTTTCCCTTTCCAACTGACTAGGAAACCCCCTTTCCCTTTACAACTGACTAGGAATCCCTCTTTCCCTTTACAACTGACTAGGAATCCCCCCTTTCCAACTGACTAGGAAACCCCCTTTCCAACTGACTAGGAAAACCCCTTTCCAACTGACTAGGAAACCCCCTTTCCAACTGACTAGGAATCCCTCTTTCCCTTTACAACTGACTAGGAATCCCTCTTTCCCTTTACAACTGACTAGGAATCCCTCTTTACAACTGACTAGGAAACCCCCTTTCACTTTCCAACTGACTAGGAAACCCCTTTCCAACTGACTAGGAAACCCCCTTCCAACTGACTAGGAAACCCCTTTCCAACTGACTAGGAAACCCCCTTTCCTTTCCAACTGACTAGGAATCCCCGTTTCCAACTGACTAGGAAACCCCTTTTCCAACTGACTAGGAAACCCCCTTTCCTTTCCAACTGACTAGGAATCCCACTTTCCCTTTACAACTGACTAGGAATCCCTCTTTCCCTTTACAACTGACTAGGAATCCCTCTTTCCCTTTACAACTGACTAGGAATCCCTCTTTCCCTTTACAACTGACTAGGAAACCCCTCTTTACAACTGACTAGGAAACCCCCATTCACTTTCCAACTGACTAGGAATCTTGTTTCCAACTGACTAGGAAACCCCTTTCCAACTGACTAGGAAACCCCTTTCCAACTGACTAGAAACCCCTTTCCAACTGACTAGGAAACCCCTTTCCAACTGACTAGGAAACCCCTTTCCAACTGACTAGGAAACCCCTTTCCAACTGACTAGAAACCCCTTTCCAACTGACTAGGAAACCCCTTTCCAACTGACTAGAAACCCTTTCCAACTGACTAGGAAACCCCTTTTCCAACTGACTAGGAAACCCCTTTCCAACTGACTAGGAAACCCACTTTCCAACTGACTAGGAATCCCACTTTCCCTTTCCAACTGACTAGGAAACCCCCTTTCCAACTGACTAGGAAACCCTTTTCAACTGACTAGGAATCCCTGTTTCCAACTGACTAGAAACCCCTTTCCAACTGACTAGAAACCCCTTTCCAACTGACTAGAAACCCCTTTCCAACTGACTAGAAACCCCCTTTCCAACTGACTAGGAAACCCCTTTCCAACTGACTAGGAAACCCCTTTCCCTTTCCAACTGACTAGGAATCCCACTTTCCTTTACAACTGACTAGGAATCCCTCTTTCCCTTTACAACTGACTAGGAATCCCTCTTTACAACTGACTAGGAAACCCCTTTTCACTTTCCAACTGACTAGGAAACCCCTTTTCACTTTCCAACTGACTAGGAATCTTGTTTCCAACTGACTAGGAAACCCCGTTTCCAACTGACTAGAAACCCCTTTCCAACTGACTAGGAAACCCCTTTCCAACTGACTAGGAAACCCCTTCCAACTGACTAGGAAACCCCTTTCCAACTGACTAGGAAACCCCTTTTCCAACTGACTAGAAACCCCCTTTCCAACTGACTAGAAACCCTTTTCCAACTGACTAGGAAACCCCTTTCCAACTGACTAGGAAACCCCTTTTCCAACTTGACTAGGAAACCCTTTCCAACTGACTAGAAACCCCCTCTTTCCAACTGACTAGGAAACCCTCTTTCCAACTGACTAGAAACCCCTTTTCCAACTGACTAGGAAACCCCCTTTCCAACTGACTAGGAAACCCCTTTTCCAACTGACTAGGAAACCCCCTTTCCAACTGACTAGAAACCCCTTTCCAACTGACTAGGAAACCCCTTTTCCAACTGACTAGGAAACCCCTTTCCAACTGACTAGGAATCCCACTTTCCTTTACAACTGACTAGGAATCCCTCTTTCCCTTTACAACTGACTAGGAATCCCTCTTTACAACTGACTAGGAAACCCCTTTCACTTTCCAACTGACTAGGAAACCCCTTTCACTTTCCAACTGACTAGGAATCTTGTTTCCAACTGACTAGGAAACCCCTTTCCAACTGACTAGAAACCCCTTTCCAACTGACTAGGAAACCCCTTTCCAACTGACTAGGAAACCCCTTCCAACTGACTAGAAACCCCTTTCCAACTGACTAGGAAACCCCTTTCCAACTGACTAGGAAACCCTTTCTTTCAACTGACTAGGAAACCCCTTTCCAACTGACTAGGAAACCCCTTTCCAACTGACTAGAAACCCCTTTCCAACTGACTAGGAAACCCCTTTCCTTTCAACTGACTAGGAATCCCACTTTCCCTTTACAACTGACTAGGAATCCCTCTTTCCCTTTACAACTGACTAGGAATCCCTCTTTACAACTGACTAGAAACCCCTTTCACTTTCCAACTGACTAGGAAACCCCTTTCACTTTCCAACTGACTAGGAATCTTGTTTCCAACTGACTAGGAAACCCCATTTCCAACTGACTAGAAACCCCTTTCCCAACTGACTAGAAACCCCCTTCCCAACTGACTAGGAAACCCCTTTCCAACTGACTAGGAAACCCCTTTCCAACTGACTAGGAAACCCCTTTCCAACTGACTAGGAATCCCTCTTTCCCTTTAAACTGACTAGGAAACCCTCTTTCCCTTTCCAACTGACTAGGAATCCCTTTCCTTTACAACTGACTAGGAATCCCTCTTTCCCAACTGACTAGGAAACCCCTTTCCAACTGACTAGAAACCCTTTCACTGACTAGAAACCCTTTCCAACTGACTAGGAAACCCCTTTCCAACTGACTAGAAACCCCTTTCCAACTGACTAGGAAACCCCTTTCCAACTGACTAGGAAACCCCTTTCTTTCCAACTGACTAGGAAACCCCTTTCCAACTGACTAGGAAACCCACTTTCCCTTTACAACTGACTAGGAATCCCTCTTTCCTTTACAACTGACTAGGAATCCCTCTTTCCCTTTACAACTGACTAGGAATCCCTCTTTACAACTGACTAGGAAACCCCTTTCACTTTCCAACTGACTAGGAAACCCCCTTTCCAACTGACTAGGAACCCCCTTTCCAACTGACTAGAAACCCCTTTCCAACTGACTAGAAACCCTTTCCAACTGACTAGGAAACCCCGTTTCCAACTGACTAGGAAACCCCTTTCCAACTGACTAGGAAACCCCCTTTCCAACTGACTAGGAAACCCCTTTCCCTTTCCAACTGACTAGGAAACCCCTTTCCAACTGACTAGAAACCCCCCTTCCAACTGACTAGGAAACCCCTTTTCCAACTGACTAGAAACCCCCTTTCCAACTGACTAGGAAACCCCTTTCCAACTGACTAGGAAACCCTTTCCAACTGACTAGGAAACCCCTTTCCAACTGACTAGGAAACCCCTTTTCCAACTGACTAGGAAACCCCTTTCCAACTGACTAGGAAACCCCTTTCCAACTGACTAGGAAACCCCTTTCCCTTTCCAACTGACTAGGAATCCCACTTTCCCTTTACAACTGACTAGGAATCCCTCTTTCCCTTTACAACTGACTAGGAATCCCTCTTTACAACTGACTAGGAAACCCCTTTCACTTTCCAACTGACTAGAAACCCCTTTCACTTTCCAACTGACTAGGAATCTTGTTTCCAACTGACTAGGAAACCCCGTTTCCAACTGACTAGGAAACCCCTTTCCAACTGACTAGAAACCCCTTCCCAACTGACTAGGAAACCCCTTTCCAACTGACTAGGAAACCCCTTTCCAACTGACTAGGAAACCCCTTTCCAACTGACTAGGAATCCCTCTTTCCTTTACAACTGACTAGGAATCCCTTTCCCTTTCCAACTGACTAGGAATCCCACTTTCCCTTTACAACTGACTAGGAATCCCTCTTTCCCTTTCAACTGACTAGGAAACCCCTTTCCAACTGACTAGGAAACCCCTTTCCAACTGACTAGAAACCCCTTTCCAACTGACTAGGAAACCCACTTTCCCTTTACAACTGACTAGGAATCCCTCTTTCCCTTTACAACTGACTAGGAATCCCTCTTTCCCTTTACAACTGACTAGGAATCCCTCTTTACAACTGACTAGAAACCCCTTTCACTTTCCAACTGACTAGGAAACCCCTTTCCAACTGACTAGAAACCCCCTTCCAACTGACTAGAAACCCCTTTCCAACTGACTAGGAAACCCCTTTCCTTTTCCAACTGACTAGGAATCCCCGTTTCCAACTGACTAGAAACCCCTTTCCAACTGACTAGGAAACCCCTTTCCCTTTCAACTGACTAGGAATCCCACTTTCCCTTTACAACTGACTAGGAATCCCTCTTTCCCTTTACAACTGACTAGGAATCCCTCTTTCCCTTTACAACTGACTAGGAATCCCTCTTTACAACTGACTAGGAAACCCCATTCACTTTCCAACTGACTAGGAAACTTGTTTCCAACTGACTAGGAAACCCCCTGACTAGGAAACCCCTTTCCAACTGACTAGGAAACCCCTTTCCAACTGACTAGGAAACCCCTTTCCAACTGACTAGGAAACCCCTTTCCAACTGACTAGAAACCCCTTTCCAACTGACTAGGAAACCCCTTTCCAACTGACTAGGAAACCCCTTTCCAACTGACTAGAAACCCCTTTCCAACTGACTAGGAAACCCACTTTCCAACTGACTAGGAATCTTGTTTCCAACTGACTAGAAACCCCGTTTCCAACTGACTAGGAAACCCCCTTTCCAACTGACTAGGAAACCCCTTCCCAACTGACTAGAAACCCCTTTCCAACTGACTAGAAACCCCCTTTCCAACTGACTAGGAAACCCCTTTTCCAACTGACTAGGAATCCCTCTTTCCCTTTACAACTGACTAGGAATCCCTCTTTCCCTTTCCAACTGACTAGGAATCCCACTTTCCCTTTACAACTGACTAGGAATCCCTCTTTCCCTTTACAACTGACTAGGAAACCCCTTTCCAACTGACTAGGAAACCCCTTTCCAACTGACTAGGAAACCCCTTTCCAACTGACTAGGAAACCCCTCTTTCCAACTGACTAGAAACCCCTTTCCAACTGACTAGGAAACCCCTTTCCAACTGACTAGGAAACCCCTTTCCAACTGACTAGGAAACCCCTTTCCAACTGACTAGAAACCCCCTTTCCAACTGACTAGGAAACCCTTTCCAACTGACTAGGAAACCCTTTCCTTTCCAACTGACTAGGAAACCCTTTCCTTTCCAACTGACTAGGAAACCCCTTTCCAACTGACTAGAAACCCTTTCCAACTGACTAGAAACCCCTTTCCAACTGACTAGGAAACCCCTTTTCCAACTGACTAGGAAACCCCTTTTCAACTGACTAGGAAACCCCTTTCCAACTGACTAGGAAACCCCTTTCCAACTGACTAGGAAACCCCTTTCCCTTTCCAACTGACTAGGAATCCCACTTTCCCTTTACAACTGACTAGGAATCCCTTTTCCCTTTACAACTGACTAGGAATCCTCTTTACAACTGACTAGGAAACCCCTTTCACTTTCCAACTGACTAGGAAACCCCTTTCCAACTGACTAGGAAACCCCTTTCCAACTGACTAGAAACCCCTTTCCAACTGACTAGGAAACCCCTTTCCAACTGACTAGGAAACCCCTTTCCAACTGACTAGGAAACCCCTTTCCAACTGACTAGAAACCCCTTTCCAACTGACTAGGAAACCCTTTCCAACTGACTAGAAACCCCCCCAACTGACTAGAAACCCCTTTCCAACTGACTAGAAACCCTTTCCAACTGACTAGGAAACCCCTTTCCAACTGACTAGGAAACCCTTTTCCAACTGACTAGGAAACCCTTTCCAACTGACTAGGAAACCCCCTTTCCAACTGACTAGGAATCCCCTTTCCAACTGACTAGGAAACCCTTTCCAACTGACTAGAAAACCCCTTTCCAACTGACTAGGAAACCCCCTTTCCAACTGACTAGAAACCCCTTTCCAACTGACTAGAAACCCCCTTTCCAACTAGGAAACCCTTTTCCAACTGACTAGGAAACCCCCTTTCCAACTGACTAGGAAACCCCTTTCCAACTGACTAGGAAACCCCTTTCCAACTGACTAGGAAACCCCTTTCCAACTGACTAGGAAACCCCTTTCCAACTGACTAGGAACCCTTTCCAACTGACTAGAAACCCTTTCCAACTGACTAGAAACCCCTTTCCAACTGACTAGAAACCCCCTTTCCAACTGACTAGGAAACCCACTTTCCCTTTACAACTGACTAGGAATCCCTCTTTCCCTTTACAACTGACTAGGAATCCCTCTTTCCCTTTACAACTGACTAGGAATCCCTCTTTACAACTGACTAGAAACCCCTTTCACTTTCCAACTGACTAGGAAACCCCTTTCACTTTCCAACTGACTAGGAATCTTGTTTCCAACTGACTAGGAAACCCCGTTTCCAACTGACTAGGAAACCCCTTTCCAACTGACTAGGAAACCCCTTTCCAACTGACTAGGAAACCCCCTTCCCAACTGACTAGGAAACCCCCTTTCCAACTGACTAGAAACCCCCCAACTGACTAGAAACCCCTTTCCAACTGACTAGGAAACCCTTTTCCAACTGACTAGGAAACCCCCTTTCCAACTGACTAGAAACCCCTTTCCTTTCCAACTGACTAGGAAACCCCGTTTCCAACTGACTAGGAAACCCCGTTTCCAACTGACTAGGAAACCCCGTTTCCAACTGACTAGGAAACCCCTTTCCAACTGACTAGAAACCCCCTTTCCAACTGACTAGAAACCCCCTCCAACTGACTAGGAAACCCCTTTCCAACTGACTAGGAACCCCCTTTCCAACTGACTAGGAAACCCCTTTCCAACTGACTAGAAACCCCCTTTCCAACTGACTAGGAAACCCCTTTCCTTTTCCAACTGACTAGGAATCCCACTTTCCCTTTACAACTGACTAGGAATCCCTCTTTCCTTTACAACTGACTAGGAATCCTCTTTACAACTGACTAGGAAACCCCTTTCACTTTCCAACTGACTAGGAAACCCCCTTTCACTTTCCAACTGACTAGGAATCTTGTTTCCAACTGACTAGGAAACCCCATTTCCAACTGACTAGAAACCCTTTCCAACTGACTAGAAACCCCTTCCCAACTGACTAGAAACCCCCTTCCAACTGACTAGAAACCCCTTTCCAACTGACTAGGAAACCCCTTTCCAACTGACTAGGAATCCCTCTTTCCCTTTACAACTGACTAGGAATCCCTCTTTCCCTTTCAACTGACTAGGAATCCCACTTTCCCTTTACAACTGACTAGGAATCCCTCTTTCCCTTTACAACTGACTAGGAATCCCTCTTTCCCTTTACAACTGACTAGGAATCCCTCTTTACAACTGACTAGAAACCCCTTTCAAACTGACTAGGAAACCCCTTTCCAACTGACTAGGAAACCCCCTTCCAACTGACTAGGAAACCCACTTTCCCTTTACAACTGACTAGGAATCCCTCTTTCCCTTTACAACTGACTAGGAATCCCTCTTTCCCTTTACAACTGACTAGGAATCCCTCTTTACAACTGACTAGGAAACCCCCTTTCACTTTCCAACTGACTAGACTAGAAACCCCTTTCCAACTGACTAGAAACCCCCTTCCAACTGACTAGAAACCCCTTTCCAACTGACTAGGAAACCCCTTTCCTTTCCAACTGACTAGGAATCCCCTTTCCAACTGACTAGGAAACCCCCTTTCCAACTGACTAGGAAACCCCTTTCCCTTTCCAACTGACTAGGAATCCCACTTTCCCTTTACAACTGACTAGGAATCCCTCTTTCCCTTTACAACTGACTAGGAATCCCTCTTTCCCTTTACAACTGACTAGGAATCCCTCTTTACAACTGACTAGGAAACCCCCATTCACTTTCCAACTGACTAGGAATCTTGTTTCCAACTGACTAGGAAACCCCTTTCCAACTGACTAGGAAACCCCTTTCCAACTGACTAGGAAACCCCCTTTCCAACTGACTAGGAAACCCCCTTTCCAACTGACTAGGAAACCCCTTTCCAACTGACTAGGAAACCCCTTTCCAACTGACTAGGAAACCCTTCCAACTGACTAGGAAACCCTTTCCAACTGACTAGAAACCCCTTTCCAACTGACTAGGAAACCCCCTTTCCAACTGACTAGGAAACCTTTCCAACTGACTAGAAACCCCTTTCCAACTGACTAGGAAACCCACTTTCCAACTGACTAGGAATCCCACTTTCCCTTTCCAACTGACTAGGAATCCCCTTTCCAACTGACTAGGAAACCCCTTTTTCCAACTGACTAGGAATCCCTGTTTCCAACTGACTAGAAACCCCTTTCCAACTGACTAGGAAACCCCTTTCCAACTGACTAGGAAACCCCTTTCCAACTGACTAGGAAACCCCTTTCCAACTGACTAGAAACCCCTTTCCAACTGACTAGGAAACCCCTTTCCTTTCCAACTGACTAGGAATCCCACTTTCCCTTTACAACTGACTAGGAATCCCTCTTTCCCTTTACAACTGACTAGGAATCCTCTTTACAACTGACTAGGAAACCCCCTTTCACTTTCCAACTGACTAGAAACCCCCTTTCACTTTCCAACTGACTAGGAATCTTGTTTCCAACTGACTAGGAAACCCCGTTTCCAACTGACTAGAAACCCCTTTCCAACTGACTAGAAACCCCTTTCCAACTGACTAGAAACCCCCTTCCCAACTGACTAGGAAACCCTTTCCAACTGACTAGAAACCCCTTTCCAACTGACTAGGAAACCCCTTTCCAACTGACTAGGAAACCCCTTTCCAACTGACTAGGAACCCTTTCCAACTGACTAGGAAACCCCTTTCCTTTCCAACTGACTAGGAAACCCCTTTCCAACTGACTAGAAACCCCTTTCCAACTGACTAGGAAAGCCCCTTTCCAACTGACTAGGAAACCCCCGTTTCCAACTGACTAGGAAACCCCCGTTTCCAACTGACTAGGAAACCCCCGTTTCCAACTGACTAGGAAACCCCCGTTCCCTTTCCAACTGACTAGGAAACCCACTTTCCCTTTCCAACTGACTAGGAATCCCACTTTCCCTTTACAACTGACTAGGAATCCCTCTTTCCCTTTACAACTGACTAGGAATCCCCCTTTACAACTGACTAGGAAACCCCCTTTCACTTTCCAACTGACTAGGAAACCCCGTTTCCAACTGACTAGAAACCCCTTTCCAACTGACTAGGAAACCCCTTTCCAACTGACTAGGAAACCCCTTTCCAACTGACTAGAAACCCTTTCCAACTGACTAGGAAACCCTTTCCAACTGACTAGGAAACCCTTTCCAACTGACTAGGAAACCCCTTTCCAACTGACTAGGAACCCCTTTCCAACTGACTAGGAAACCCCTTTTCCAACTGACTAGGAAACCCCCTTCCAACTGACTAGAAACCCCTTTCCAACTGACTAGAAACCCCCTTTCCAACTGACTAGGAAACCCCTTTCCAACTGATTAGGAAACCCCTTTCCAACTGACTAGGAATCCCTCTTTCCAACTGACTAGAAACCCTCTTTCCAACTGACTAGGAAACCCCTTTCCAACTGACTAGGAAACCCCCTTTCCAACTGACTAGGAAACCCCTTTCCAACTGACTAGAAACCCCTTTCCAACTGACTAGAAACCCCTTTCCAACTGACTAGGAACCCCTTTCCAACTGACTAGGAAACCCCTTTCCAACTGACTAGGAAACCCTTTTCCAACTGACTAGGAAACCCCTTTCCAACTGACTAGAAACCCCTTTCCAACTGACTAGAAACCCCCTTTCCAACTGACTAGAAACCCCTTTCCAACTGACTAGGAAACCCCTTTCCAACTGACTAGGAAACCCACTTTCCTTTACAACTGACTAGGAATCCCTCTTTCCCTTTACAACTGACTAGGAATCCTCTTTACAACTGACTAGGAAACCCCTTTCACTTTCCAACTGACTAGAAACCCCCTTCACTTTCCAACTGACTAGGAATCTTGTTTCCAACTGACTAGGAAACCCCGTTTCCAACTGACTAGGAAACCCCTTTCCAACTGACTAGAAACCCCTTTCCAACTGACTAGAAACCCCTTTCCAACTGACTAGGAAACCCCCTTTCCAACTGACTAGAAACCCCCTTTCCAACTGACTAGAGCCCCTTTCCAACTGACTAGGAAACCCCTTTCCAACTGACTAGAAACCCCTTTCCAACTGACTAGGAAACCCCTTTCCCTTTCCAACTGACTAGGAAACCCCCGTTTCCAACTGACTAGAAACCCCCGTTTCCAACTGACTAGAAACCCCTTTCCAACTGACTAGGAAACCCCTTTCCAACTGACTAGGAACCCCCTTTCCAACTGACTAGGAAACCCCTTTCCAACTGACTAGGAACCCCCTTTCCAACTGACTAGGAAACCCTTTCCAACTGACTAGGAAACCCCCTTTCCCTTTCCAACTGACTAGGAATCCCACTTTCCTTTACAACTGACTAGGAATCCCTCTTTCCCTTTACAACTGACTAGGAATCCCTTTTACAACTGACTAGAAACCCCTTTCACTTTCCAACTGACTAGGAAACCCCTTTCACTTTCCAACTGACTAGGAATCTTGTTTCCAACTGACTAGAAACCCCATTTCCAACTGACTAGAAACCCTTTCCAACTGACTAGGAAACCCCCTTCCCAACTGACTAGAAACCCCTTTCCAACTGACTAGAAACCCCTTTCCAACTGACTAGGAAACCCCTTTCCAACTGACTAGGAATCCCTCTTTCCCTTTACAACTGACTAGGAATCCCTCTTTCCCTTTCCAACTGACTAGGAATCCCACTTTCCCTTTACAACTGACTAGGAATCCCTCTTTCCCTTTACAACTGACTAGAAACCCCTTTCCAACTGACTAGGAAACCCCTTTCCAACTGACTAGGAAACCCCTTTCCAACTGACTAGGAAACCCACTTTCCCTTTACAACTGACTAGGAATCCCTCTTTCCCTTTACAACTGACTAGGAATCCCTTTTCCTTTACAACTGACTAGGAATCCCTCTTTACAACTGACTAGGAAACCCCTTTCAAACTGACTAGGAAACCCCCTTTCCAACTGACTAGGAAACCCCCTTTCCAACTGACTAGAAAACCCTTTCCAACTGACTAGGAAACCCTTTCCAACTGACTAGGAAACCCTTCCCAACTGACTAGAAACCCCCTTTCCAACTGACTAGGAAACCCCCTTTCCAACTGACTAGGAAACCCCCTTTCCAACTGACTAGGAAACCCTTTCCTTTCCAACTGACTAGGAAACCCCTTTCCTTTCCAACTGACTAGGAAACCCCCTTTCCAACTGACTAGGAAACCCCCTTTCCAACTGACTAGGAAACCCCTTTCCAACTGACTAGAAACCCCTTTCCAACTGACTAGAAACCCCCTTTTCAACTGACTAGGAAACCCCCTCCAACTGACTAGGAAACCCCTTTCCAACTGACTAGAAACCCCTTTCCCTTTCCAACTGACTAGGAATCCACTTTCCCTTTACAACTGACTAGGAATCCCTCTTTCCCTTTACAACTGACTAGGAATCCCTCTTTACAACTGACTAGAAACCCCCTTTCACTTTCCAACTGACTAGAAACCCCTTTCACTTTCCAACTGACTAGGAATCTTGTTTCCAACTGACTAGAAACCCCATTTCCAACTGACTAGAAACCCCTTTCCAACTGACTAGAAACCCTTCCCAACTGACTAGAAACCCCTTTCCAACTGACTAGAAACCCTTTTTCCAACTGACTAGGAAACCCCTTTCCAACTGACTAGGAAACCCTTTCCAACTGACTAGGAATCCCTCTTTCCCTTTACAACTGACTAGGAATCCCTCTTTCCTTTCAACTGACTAGGAATCCCACTTTCCTTTACAACTGACTAGGAATCCCTCTTTCCCTTTACAACTGACTAGGAAACCCCTTTCCAACTGACTAGAAACCCCTTTCCAACTGACTAGGAAACCCCCTTTCCAACTGACTAGAAACCCACTTTCCCTTTACAACTGACTAGGAATCCCTCTTTCCCTTTACAACTGACTAGGAATCCCTCTTTCCCTTTACAACTGACTAGGAATCCCTCTTTACAACTGACTAGGAAACCCCTTTCACTTTCCAACTGACTAGGAAACCCCTTTCCAACTGACTAGGAAACCCCTTCCAACTGACTAGAAACCCCCTTTCCAACTGACTAGGAAACCCCTTTCCTTTCCAACTGACTAGGAATCCCCGTTTCCAACTGACTAGGAAACCCCCTTTCCAACTGACTAGAAACCCCTTTCCTTTCCAACTGACTAGGAATCCCACTTTCCCTTTACAACTGACTAGGAATCCCTCTTTCCTTTACAACTGACTAGGAATCCCTCTTTCCCTTTACAACTGACTAGGAATCCCTCTTTACAACTGACTAGGAAACCCATTCACTTTCAACTGACTAGGAATCTTGTTTCCAACTGACTAGGAAACCCCTTTCCAACTGACTAGGAAACCCCCTTTCCAACTGACTAGAAACCCCTTTCCAACTGACTAGGAAACCCCTTTCCAACTGACTAGGAAACCCCTTTCCAACTGACTAGAAACCCTTTCCCAACTGACTAGAAACCCTTCCCAACTGACTAGGAAACCCCTTTCCAACTGACTAGAAACCCCCTTTCCAACTGACTAGGAAACCCTTTCCAACTGACTAGAAACCCCTTTCCAACTGACTAGGAAACCCCTTTCCAACTGACTAGGAAACCCCTTTCCCTTTCAACTGACTAGAAACCCCCAACTGTTTCCAACTGACTAGGAAACCCCCTTTTCCAACTGACTAGGAAACCCTTTCCAACTGACTAGGAAACCCCTTTCCAACTGACTAGAAACCCTTTCCAACTGACTAGGAAACCCTTTCCAACTGACTAGAAACCCCTTTCCAACTGACTAGAAACCCCTTTCCAACTGACTAGGAAACCCTTTCCCTTTCAACTGACTAGGAATCCCACTTTCCCTTTACAACTGACTAGGAATCCCTCTTTCCCTTTACAACTGACTAGGAATCCCTCTTTACAACTGACTAGAAACCCCTTTCACTTTCCAACTGACTAGGAAACCCCTTTCACTTTCCAACTGACTAGGAATCTTGTTTCCAACTGACTAGGAAACCCCTTTTCCAACTGACTAGAAACCCCCTTTCCCAACTGACTAGAAACCCCTTTTCCAACTGACTAGGAAACCCCTTTTCCAACTGACTAGAAACCCTTTCCAACTGACTAGGAAACCCTCTTTCCCTTTACAACTGACTAGGAATCCCTCTTTCCCTTTCAACTGACTAGGAATCCCACTTTCCTTTACAACTGACTAGGAATCCCTCTTTCCCTTTACAACTGACTAGAAACCCCTTTCCAACTGACTAGAAACCCCTTTCCAACTGACTAGGAAACCCCTTTCCAACTGACTAGGAAACCCACTTTCCCTTTACAACTGACTAGGAATCCCTCTTTCCCTTTACAACTGACTAGGAATCCCTCTTTCCTTTAAACTGACTAGGAATCCCTCTTTACAACTGACTAGAAACCCCTTTCACTTTCCAACTGACTAGAAACCCCTTTCCAACTGACTAGGAAACCCCCTTCCAACTGACTAGGAAACCCCTTTCCAACTGACTAGGAAACCCCTTTCCTTTCAACTGACTAGGAATCCCCGTTTCAACTGACTAGGAAACCCTTTCCCTTTCAACTGACTAGGAATCCCTTTCCCTTTACAACTGACTAGGAATCCCTCTTTCCCTTTACAACTGACTAGGAATCCCTCTTTCCCTTTACAACTGACTAGGAATCCCTCTTTACAACTGACTAGGAAACCCCAACTTCTAGGAAACCCCATCCAACTGACTAGGAATCTTGTTTCCAACTGACTAGGAAACCCCTTTCCAACTGACTAGGAAACCCCTTTCCAACTGACTAGAAACCCCTTTCCAACTGACTAGGAAACCCCTTTCCAACTGACTAGGAAACCCCTTTCCAACTGACTAGGAAACCCCTTTCCAACTGACTAGAAACCCCTTTCCAACTGACTAGGAAACCCTTTCCAACTGACTAGGAAACCCCTTTCCAACTGACTAGAAACCCCTTTCCAACTGACTAGAAACCCACTTTTCAACTGACTAGGAATCCCACTTTCCCTTTCCAACTGACTAGGAATCCCCTTTCCAACTGACTAGGAAACCCCTTTCCAACTGACTAGGAATCCCTGTTTCCAACTGACTAGGAAACCCCTTTCCAACTGACTAGGAAACCCTTTCCAACTGACTAGAAACCCCTTTCCAACTGACTAGAAACCCCTTTCCAACTGACTAGAAACCCTTTCCAACTGACTAGGAAACCCTTTCCTTTCCAACTGACTAGGAATCCCACTTTCCCTTTACAACTGACTAGGAATCCCTCTTTCCCTTTACAACTGACTAGGAATCCCTTTTACAACTGACTAGGAAACCCCCTTTCACTTTCCAACTGACTAGGAAACCCCCTTTCACTTTCCAACTGACTAGGAATCTTGTTTCCAACTGACTAGGAAACCCCTTTTCCAACTGACTAGAAACCCCTTTCCAACTGACTAGGAAACCCCCTTTCCAACTGACTAGAAACCCCTTTCCCAACTGACTAGGAAACCCCTTTTCCAACTGACTAGGAAACCCCTTTTCCAACTGACTAGGAAACCCCTTTCCAACTGACTAGGAAACCCTTTCCAACTGACTAGGAAACCCTTTCCAACTGACTAGAAACCCCTTTCCAACTGACTAGGAAACCCCCTTTCCAACTGACTAGGAAACCCCCTTTCCAACTGACTAGGAAACCCTTTCCAACTGACTAGAAACCCTTTCCAACTGACTAGAAACCCCTTTCCAACTGACTAGGAAACCCCTTTCCAACTGACTAGAAACCCCTTTTCCAACTGACTAGAAACCCTTTCCTTTTCAACTGACTAGGAATCCCTCTTTCCCTTTCAACTGACTAGGAAACCCCTTTCCAACTGACTAGGAAACCCACTTTCCCTTTACAACTGACTAGGAATCCCTCTTTCCTTTACAACTGACTAGGAATCCCTCTTTCCTTTACAACTGACTAGGAATCCCTCTTTACAACTGACTAGAAACCCCTTTCACTTTCCAACTGACTAGGAAACCCCTTTCCAACTGACTAGGAAACCCCCTTCCAACTGACTAGAAACCCCTTTCCAACTGACTAGGAAACCCCCTTTCCCTCCAACTGACTAGGAAACCCTTTTCCAACTGACTAGGAAACCCCCTTTCCTTTCCAACTGACTAGGAATCCCACTTTCCCTTTACAACTGACTAGGAATCCCTCTTTCCCTTTACAACTGACTAGGAATCCCTCTTTCCTTTACAACTGACTAGGAATCCCTCTTTACAACTGACTAGGAAACCCCATTCACTTTCCAACTGACTAGGAAACCCTTTCCAACTGACTAGGAAACCCCTTTCTTTCAACTGACTAGGAAACCCCTTTCCAACTGACTAGAAACCCCTTTTCCAACTGACTAGAAACCCCTTTCCAACTGACTAGAAACCCCTTTCCAACTGACTAGGAAACCCCTTTCCAACTGACTAGGAAACCCTTTCCAACTGACTAGAAACCCCTTTCCAACTGACTAGGAAACCCCCTTTCCAACTGACTAGGAAACCCACTTTCCAACTGACTAGGAATCCCACTTTCCCTTTCCAACTGACTAGGAATCCCCCTTTCCAACTGACTAGGAAACCCTTTCCAACTGACTAGGAAACCCTGTTTCCAACTGACTAGAAACCCCTTTCCAACTGACTAGGAAACCCCTTTCCAACTGACTAGGAAACCCCTTTCCAACTGACTAGAAACCCTTTCCAACTGACTAGGAAACCCCTTTCCAACTGACTAGAAACCCCTTTCCCTTTCAACTGACTAGGAATCCCACTTTCCCTTTACAACTGACTAGGAATCCCTCTTTCCCTTTACAACTGACTAGGAATCCCTCTTTACAACTGACTAGGAAACCCCTTTCACTTTCCAACTGACTAGAAACCCCTTTCACTTTCCAACTGACTAGGAATCTTGTTTCCAACTGACTAGGAAACCCCTTTCCAACTGACTAGGAAACCCCTTTCCAACTGACTAGAAACCCTTTTCCAACTGACTAGAAACCCCTTCCCAACTGATTAGAAACCCCTTTCAACTGACTAGAAACCCCTTTCCAACTGACTAGGAAACCCCCTTTCCAACTGACTAGAAACCCCTTTTCCAACTGACTAGGAACCCCCTTTCCAACTGACTAGAAACCCCTTTCCTTTCCAACTGACTAGGAAACCCCCTTTTCCAACTGACTAGAAACCCCCTTTCCAACTGACTAGGAAACCCTTTCCAACTGACTAGGAAACCCCTTTCCAACTGACTAGGAAACCCTTTCCAACTGACTAGGAAACCCCTTTCCAACTGACTAGGAAACCCCTTTCCAACTGACTAGGAAACCCTTTCCAACTGACTAGGAAACCCCTTTCCTTTCCAACTGACTAGGAATCCCTCTTTCCTTTACAACTGACTAGGAATCCCTCTTTCCCTTTACAACTGACTAGGAATCCCTCTTTACAACTGACTAGGAAACCCCTTTCACTTTCCAACTGACTAGGAAACCCCCTTTCACTTTCCAACTGACTAGGAATCTTGTTTCCAACTGACTAGGAAACCCCGTTTCCAACTGACTAGAAACCCCTTTCCAACTGACTAGGAAACCTTCCCAACTGACTAGGAAACCCCTTTCCAACTGACTAGGAAACCCCCTTTCCAACTGACTAGGAAACCCCTTTCCAACTGACTAGGAATCCCTCTTTCCTTTCCAACTGACTAGGAATCCCACTTTCCTTTACAACTGACTAGGAATCCCTCTTTCCCTTTACAACTGACTAGGAAACCCCTTTCCAACTGACTAGGAAACCCCTTTCCAACTGACTAGAAACCCCCTTTCCAACTGACTAGGAATCCCACTTTCCCTTTACAACTGACTAGGAATCCCACTTTCCCTTTACAACTGACTAGGAAACCCACTTTCCCTTTACAACTGACTAGGAAACACCCTTTCCAACTGACGAGGAAACCCCCTTTCCAACTGACTAGGAAACCCCCTTTCCAACTGACTAGGAAACCCCCTTTCCAACTGACTAGGAAACCCCCTTTCCAACTGACTAGGAAACCCCTTTCCCTTTCCAACTGACTAGGAATCCCCGTTTCCAACTGACTAGAAACCCCTTTTCCAACTGACTAGGAAACCCCCTTTCCCTTTCAACTGACTAAGAATCCCACTTTCCCTTTACAACTGACTAGGAATCCCTCTTTCCTTTACAACTGACTAGGAATCCCTCTTTCCCTTTCAACTGACTAGGAAACCCCTTTCCAACTGACTAGAAACCCCTTTCCAACTGACTAGAAACCCCTTTCCAACTGACTAGGAAACCCCTTTCCCTTTCCAACTGACTAGGAAACCCTTTCCTTTCCAACTGACTAGAAACCCCTTTCCAACTGACTAGGAAACCCCTTTCCAACTGACTAGAAACCCCCTTTCCAACTGACTAGGAAACCCCTTTCCAACTGACTAGGAAACCCCCTTTCCTTTCAACTGACTAGGAATCCACTTTCCCTTTACAACTGACTAGGAATCCCTCTTTCCTTTACAACTGACTAGGAATCCTCTTTACAACTGACTAGAACCCCTTTCCAACTGACTAGGAAACCCCTTTCCAACTGACTAGAAACCCCCTTTCCAACTGACTAGGAACCCCCTTTCCTTTCCAACTGACTAGGAGCCCCCTTTCCTTTTCCAACTGACTAGGAAACCCCTTTCCAACTGACTAGAAACCCCTTTCCAACTGACTAGAAACCCCTTTCCAACTGACTAGGAAACCCCTTTCCAACTGACTAGGAAACCCCTTTCCCTTTCCAACTGACTAGGAATCCCACTTTCCCTTTACAACTGACTAGGAATCCCTCTTTCCCTTTTACAACTGACTAGGAATCCCTCTTTACAACTGACTAGGAAACCCCTTTCACTTTCCAACTGACTAGAAACCCCCTTCCAACTGACTAGAAACCCCCTTTCCAACTGACTAGGAAACCCTTTCCAACTGACTAGGAAACCCCTTTCCCAACTGACTAGGAAACCCCCTTTCCAACTGACTAGGAAACCCTTTCCAACTGACTAGGGACCCCTTCCAACTGACTAGGAAACCCCTTTCCAACTGACTAGGAAACCCCTTTCCAACTGACTAGGAAACCCCCTTTCCAACTGACTAGGAAACCCCCTTTCCAACTGACTAGGAAACCCCTTTCCAACTGACTAGAAACCCTTTCCAACTGATTAGGAAACCCCCTTTCCAACTTACTAGGAAACCCCTTTCCAACTGACTAGGAATCCCTCTTTCCAACTGACTAGGAAACCCTCTTTCCAACTGACTAGAAACCCCTTTCCAACTGACTAGGAAACCCCTTCCAACTGACTAGGAAACCCCTTTCCAACTGACTAGGAAACCCCTTTCCAACTGAGTAGGAAACCCCTTTCCAACTGACTAGGAAACCCCTTTCCAACTGACTAGGAAACCCCTTTCCAACTGACTAGGAAACCCCTTTCCAACTGACTAGGAAACCCCTTTCCAACTGACTAGGAAACCCTTTCCAACTGACTAGAAACCCCTTTCCAACTGACTAGAAACCCTTTTCCAACTGACTAGGAAACCCCTTTCCAACTGACTAGAAACCCTTTCCAACTGACTAGAAACCCCTTTCCAACTGACTAGAACCCCCTTTCCAACTGACTAGAAACCCTTTCCAACTGACTAGGAAACCCCTTTCCAACTGACTAGAAACCCCTTTCCAACTGACTAGGAAACCCCTTTCCAACTGACTAGGAAACCCCTTTCCAACTGACTAGAAACCCCTTTCCAACTGACTAGGAAACCCCTTTCCAACTGACTAGGAATCCCACTTTCCCTTTACAACTGACTAGGAATCCCTCTTTCCCTTTACAACTGACTAGGAATCCCTCTTTCCCTTTACAACTGACTAGGAATCCCTCTTTACAACTGACTAGGAAACCCCCTTTCACTTTCCAACTGACTAGGAAACCCCCTTTCACTTTCCAACTGACTAGGAATCTTGTTTCCAACTGACTAGGAAACCCCGTTTCCAACTGACTAGGAAACCCCCTTTCCAACTGACTAGAAACCCCTTTCCAACTGACTAGAAACCCCTTCCCAACTGACTAGGAAACCCCTTCCAACTGACTAGAAACCCCTTTTTCCAACTGACTAGGAAACCTCCTTTCCAACTGACTAGAAACCCCTTTCCAACTGACTAGGAAACCCCTTTCCAACTGACTAGAAACCCCTTTCCTTTTCCAACTGACTAGGAAACCCCCGTTTCCAACTGACTAGAAACCCCGTTTCAACTGACTAGGAAACCCCCTTTTCCAACTGACTAGAAACCCGTTTCCAACTGACTAGGAAACCCCTTTCCAACTGACTAGAAACCCTTTCCAACTGACTAGGAAACCCCCTTTCCAACTGACTAGAAACCCCTTTCCAACTGACTAGGAAACCCCCTTTCCAACTGACTAGAAACCCCTTTCCAACTGACTAGAAACCCCTTTCCTTTTCCAACTGACTAGGAATCCCACTTTCCTTTACAACTGACTAGGAATCCCTCTTTCCCTTTACAACTGACTAGGAATCCTCTTTACAACTGACTAGGAAACCCCTTTCACTTTCCAACTGACTAGGAAACCCCTTTCACTTTCCAACTGACTAGGAATCTTGTTTCCAACTGACTAGGAATCTTGTTTCCAACTGACTAGAAACCCCCTTTCCAACTGACTAGAAACCCCTTTCCAACTGACTAGAAACCCCTTTTCCAACTGACTAGAAACCCTTTCCAACTGACTAGGAAACCCTTTCCAACTGACTAGAAACCCCCTTTCCAACTGACTAGAAACCCCTTTCCAACTGACTAGGAAACCCCTTTCCAACTGACTAGGAAACCCCATTTCCTTTCCAACTGACTAGAATTCCACTTTCCTTTACAACTGACTAGGAATCCCTCTTTCCCTTTACAACTGACTAGGAATCCCTCTTTCAATTTACAACTGACTAGGAATCCTCTTTACAACTGACTAGGAATCTTGTTTCCAACTGACTAGAAACCCCTTTCCAACTGACTAGGAAACCCCTTTCCAACTGACTAGGAAACCCCTTTCCAACTGACTAGAAACCCCTTTCCAACTGACTAGGAAACCCCTTTCCAACTGACTAGGAAACCCCTTTCCTTTCAACTGACTAGGAATCCCCGTTTCCAACTGACTAGGAAACCCCCTTTCCTTTCCAACTGACTAGAAACCCCCTTTCCTTTCAACTGACTAGGAATCCCTCTTTCCCTTTCCAACTGACTAGGAATCCCTCTTTACAACTGACTAGGAATCCTCTTTACAACTGACTAGGAATCCCCCTTTCCAACTGACTAGAAACCCCCTTTCCAACTGACTAGGAAACCCCCTTTCCAACTGACTAGGAAACCCCCTTTCCCTTTCCAACTGACTAGGAATCCCTCTTTACAACTGACTAGGAATCCCCCTTTACAACTGACTAGGAATCCCCCTTTACAACTGACTAGATACCCCTTTCCAACTGACTAGGATACCCCCTTTCCAACTGACTAGGATACCCCCTTTCCAACTGACTAGGATACCCCCTTTCCAACTGACTAGGATACCCCCTTTCCAACTGACTAGGATACCCCCTTTCCAACTGACTAGGATACCCCCTTTCCAACTGACTAGGATACCCCCTTTCCAACTGACTAGGATACCCCCTTTCCAACTGACTAGGATACCCCCTTTCCAACTGACTAGGATACCCCCTTTCCAACTGACTAGGATACCCCTTTCCAACTGACTAGGATACCCCCTTTCCAACTGACTAGGATACCCCCTTTCCAACTGACTAGGATACCCCCTTTCCAACTGACTAGGATACCCCTTTCCAACTGACTAGGATACCCCTTTCCAACTGACTAGGATACCCCCTTTCCAACTGACTAGGATACCCCCTTTCCAACTGACTAGGATACCCCCTTTCCAACTGACTAGGATACCCTTTCCAACTGACTAGGATACCCCCTTTCCAACTGACTAGGATACCCCTTTCCAACTGACTAGGATACCCCCTTTCCAACTGACTAGGATACCCCCTTTCCAACTGACTAGGATACCCCTTTCCAACTGACTAGGATACCCCCTTTCCAACTGACTAGGATACCCCCTTTCCAACTGACTAGGATACCCCCTTTCCAACTGACTAGGATACCCCTTTCCAACTGACTAGGATACCCCTTTCCAACTGACTAGGATACCCCTTTCCAACTGACTAGGATACCCCTTTCCAACTGACTAGGATACCCCCTTTCCAACTGACTAGGATACCCCCTTTCCAACTGACTAGGATACCCCCTTTCCAACTGACTAGGATACCCCTTTCCAACTGACTAGGATACCCCCTTTCCAACTGACTAGGAAACACCCTTTCCAACTGACTAGGAAACACCCTTTCCAACTGACTAGGAAACACCCTTTCCAACTGACTAGGAAACACCCTTTCCAACTGACTAGGAAACACCCTTTCCAACTGACTAGGAAACACCCTTTCCAACTGACTAGGATACACCCTTTCCAACTGACTAGGATACACCCTTTCCAACTGACTAGGATACCCCTTTTCCAACTGACTAGGATACCCCCTTTCCAACTGACTAGGATACCCCCTTTCCAACTGACTAGGATACCCCCTTTCCAACTGACTAGGATACCCCTTTCCAACTGACTAGGAAACACCCTTTCCAACTGACTAGGAAACACCCTTTCCAACTGACTAGGAAACACCCTTTCCAACTGACTAGGAAACACCCTTTCCAACTGACTAGGAAACACCCTTTCCAACTGACTAGGAAACACCCTTTCCAACTGACTAGGAATCCTCTTTTACAACTGACTAGGAAACCCCTTTCCTTTCCAACTGACTAGGAATCCCACTTTCCCTTTCCAACTGACTAGGAATCCCACTTTCCCTTTACAACTGACTAGGAATCCCTCTTTCCCTTTACAACTGACTAGGAATCCCTCTTTACAACTGACTAGGAATCCTCTTTACAACTGACTAGGAATCCCCCTTTCCAACTGACTAGGAAACCCCTTTCCAACTGACTAGGATACCCCCTTTCCAACTGACTAGGATACCCCTTTCCAACTGACTAGGATACCCCTTTCCAACTGACTAGGATACCCCCTTTCCAACTGACTAGGATACCCCCTTTCCAACTGACTAGGAAACACCCTTTCCAACTGACTAGGAAACACCCTTTCCAACTGACTAGGAAACACCCTTTCCAACTGACTAGGAATCCTCTTTACAACTGACTAGGAAACCCCTTTCCCTTTCCAACTGACTAGGAATCCCACTTTCCCTTTACAACTGACTAGGAATCCCTCTTTCCCTTTACAACTGACTAGGAATCCTCTTTACAACTGACTAGGAATCCCTCTTTACAACTGACTAGGAATCCCCCTTTCCAACTGACTAGGAAACCC
Organism: Oncorhynchus tshawytscha; assembly: GCF_018296145.1. Taxonomy (NCBI): domain Eukaryota; kingdom Metazoa; phylum Chordata; class Actinopteri; order Salmoniformes; family Salmonidae; genus Oncorhynchus; species Oncorhynchus tshawytscha. The sequence goes on along the minus strand of NC_056439.1, from coordinate 51,618,317 downwards.
CTTTCCAACTGACTAGAAACCCCCTTTCCAACTGACTAGGATACCCCCTTTCCAACTGACTAGGATACCCCTTTCCAACTGACTAGGAAACACCCTTTCCAACTGACTAGGAAACACCCTTTCCAACTGACTAGGAAACACCCTTTCCAACTGACTAGGAAACACCCTTTCCAACTGACTAGGAAACACCCTTTCCAACTGACTAGGAAACACCCTTTCCAACTGACTAGGAAACACCCTTTCCAACTGACTAGGAAACACCCTTTCCAACTGACTAGGAAACACCCTTTCCAACTGACTAGGAATCCCCTTTCCAACTGACTTGGGAATCCCCCTTTCCAACTGACTTGGGAATCCCCCTTTCCAACTGACTTGGGAATCCCCCTTTCCAACTGACTTGGGAATCCCCCTTTCCAACTGACTTGGGAAACCCCTTTCCAACTGACTTGGGAAACCCCCTCCAACTGACTTGGGAAACCCCTTTCCAACTGACTAGGGAAACCCCTTTCCAACTGACTAGGGAAACCCCTTTCCAACTGACTAGGAATCCCCCTTTCCAACTGACTAGAAACCCCTTTCCAACTGACTAGAAACCCCCCCAACTGACTAGGAAACCCTTTCCAACTGACTAGGAAACCCTTTCCAACTGACTAGAAACCCCTTTCCAACTGACTAGAAACCCTTTCCAACTGACTAGGAAACCCCTTTCCAACTGACTAGAAACCCTTTCCAACTGACTAGGAAACCCCTTTCCAACTGACTAGAAACCCACTTTCCCTTTCCAACTGACTAGGAATCCCCCTTTCCAACTGACTAGGAATCCCCCTTTCCAACTGACTAGAAACCCTTTCCAACTGACTAGGAAACCCCTTTCCAACTGACTAGGAAACCCCTTTCCAACTGACTAGGAAACCCCTTTCACTTTCCAACTGACTAGGAATCTTGTTTCCAACTGACTAGGAAACCCCGTTTCCAACTGACTAGAAACCCCCTCCCAACTGACTAGGAAACCCCCTTTCCAACTGACTAGAAACCCCTTTCCTTTCCAACTGACTAGGAATCCCACTTTCCTTTACAACTGACTAGAAACCCCTTTCCTTTCCAACTGACTAGGAATCCCACTTTCCTTTCCAACTGACTAGAAACCCCTTTCCAACTGACTAGAAACCCTTTCCAACTGACTAGGAAACCCCTTTTCCAACTGACTAGGAAACCCCTTTCCAACTGACTAGGAAACCCCTTTCCAACTGACTAGGAATCCCACTTTCCTTTCCAACTGACTAGGAATCCCCCTTTCCAACTGACTAGGAATCCCCTTTCCAACTGACTAGGACACCCCCTTTCCAACTGACTAGGAAACCCCTTCCCAACTGACTAGGAAACCCCCTTTCCAACTGACTAGAAACCCCTTTCCAACTGACTAGGAAACCCTTTCCAACTGACTAGAAACCCCTTTCACTTTCCAACTGACTAGGAATCTTGTTTCCAACTGACTAGGAAACCCCGTTTCCAACTGACTAGGAAACCCCCTCCCAACTGACTAGGAACCCCCTCCCAACTGACTAGGAAACCCCTTTCCAACTGACTAGGAAACCCCTTTCCCTTTCCAACTGACTAGGAATCCCACTTTCCCTTTACAACTGACTAGGAATCCCTCTTCCCTTTACAACTGACTAGGAATCCCTCTTTCCCTTTACAACTGACTAGGAATCCCTCTTTACAACTGACTAGGAATCCCCCTTTTCCAACTGACTAGGAAACCCCTTTCCAACTGACTAGGAAACCCCTTTCCAACTGACTAGGATACCCCCTTTCCAACTGACTAGGATACCCCCTTTCCAACTGACTAGGATACCCCCTTTCCAACTGACTAGGATACCCCCTTTCCAACTGACTAGGAAACACCCTTTCCAACTGACTAGGAAACACCCTTTCCAACTGACTAGGAAACACCCTTTCCAACTGACTAGGAATCCCCCTTTCCAACTGACTAGAAACCCCTTTCCAACTGACTAGAAACCCCTTTCCAACTGACTAGGATACCCCCTTTCCAACTGACTAGGATACCCCCTTTCCAACTGACTAGGATACCCCCTTTCCAACTGACTAGGATACCCCCTTTCCAACTGACTAGGAAACACCCTTTCCAACTGACTAGGAAACACCCTTTCCAACTGACTAGGAAACACCCTTTCCAACTGACTAGGAAACACCCTTTCCAACTGACTAGAAACACCTTTCCAACTGACTAGGAAACACCCTTTCCAACTGACTAGGAAACACCCTTTCCAACTGACTAGGAAACACCCTTTCCAACTGACTAGAAACACCCTTTCCAACTGACTAGGAAACACCCTTTCCAACTGACTTGGGAATCCCCTTTCCAACTGACTTGGGAATCCCCCTTTCCAACTGACTTGGGAATCCCCTTTCCAACTGACTTGGGAAACCCCTTTCCAACTGACTTGGGAAACCCCTTTCCAACTGACTTGGGAAACCCCTTTCCAACTGACTTGGGAAACCCCTTTCCAACTGACTTGGGAAACCCCTTTCCAACTGACTAGGGAAACCCCTTTCCAACTGACTAGGAATCCCCTTTCCAACTGACTAGGAAACCCCTTTCCAACTGACTAGGAAACCCTTTCCAACTGACTAGAAACCCCTTTCCAACTGACTAGGAAACCCCTTTCCAACTGACTAGGAAACCCCTTTTCCAACTGACTAGGAAACCCCTTTCCAACTGACTAGGAAACCCCTTTCCAACTGACTAGAAACCCTTTCCAACTGACTAGGAAACCCCTTTCCAACTGACTAGGAATCCCACTTTCCCTTTCCAACTGACTAGGAATCCCCTTTCCAACTGACTAGGAATCCCCTTTCCAACTGACTAGGACACCTCCCTTTCAACTGACTAGGAAACCCCTTCCCAACTGACTAGGAAACCCCTTCCCAACTGACTAGGAAACCCTTTTCAACTGACTAGGAAACCCCCTTTCCAACTGACTAGGAAACCCCTTTCCAACTGACTAGAAACCCCCTTTCCCTTTCCAACTGACTAGGAAACCCCTTTCCTTTCCAACTGACTAGGAAATCCCCGTTTCCAACTGACTAGAAACCCCTTTCCAACTGACTAGGAAACCCCTTTCCAACTGACTAGGAAACCCCTTTCCTTTCCAACTGACTAGGAATCCCACTTTCCCTTTACAACTGACTAGGAATCCCTCTTTCCTTTACAACTGACTAGGAATCCCTCTTTCCAACTGACTAGGAAACCCCTTTCCAACTGACTAGAAACCCCCTTTCCAACTGACTAGAAACCCCTTTCCAACTGACTAGAAACCCCTTTCCAACTGACTAGGAAACCCTTTCCAACTGACTAGGAAACCCCTTTCCTTTCCAACTGACTAGGAATCCCACTTTCCTTTACAACTGACTAGGAATCCCTCTTTCCCTTTACAACTGACTAGATACCCCTTTCCAACTGACTAGGATACCCCCTTTCCAACTGACTAGGATACCCCCTTTCCAACTGACTAGGATACCCCCTTTCCAACTGACTAGGATACCCCTTTCCAACTGACTAGGATACCCCCTTTCCAACTGACTAGGATACCCCCTTTCCAACTGACTAGGAAACACCCTTTCCAACTGACTAGGAAACACCCTTTCCAACTGACTAGGAAACACCCTTTCCAACTGACTAGGAAACACCCTTTCCAACTGACTAGGAAACACCCTTTCCAACTGACTAGGAAACACCCTTTCCAACTGACTAGGAAACACCCTTTCCAACTGACTAGGAATCCCTCTTTCCCTTTACAACTGACTAGGAATCCCTCTTTACAACTGACTAGGAAACCCCTTTCCTTTCCAACTGACTAGGAATCCCACTTTCCTTTACAACTGACTAGGAATCCTCTTTACAACTGACTAGGAATCCCCTTTCCAACTGACTAGGAAACCCCTTTCCAACTGACTAGGAAACCCCTTTCCAACTGACTAGGAAACCCCTTTCCAACTGACTAGGATACCCCCTTTCCAACTGACTAGGATACCCCCTTTCCAACTGACTAGGATACCCCTTTCCAACTGACTAGGATACCCCCTTTCCAACTGACTAGGATACCCCCTTTCCAACTGACTAGGAAACACCCTTTCCAACTGACTAGGAAACACCCTTTCCAACTGACTAGGAAACACCCTTTCCAACTGACTAGGAAACACCCTTTCCAACTGACTAGAAACACCCTTTCCAACTGACTAGGAAACACCCTTTCCAACTGACTAGAAACACCCTTTCCAACTGACTAGGAAACACCCTTTCCAACTGACTAGGAATCCCCCTTTCCAACTGACTTGGGAATCCCCTTTCCAACTGACTTGGGAATCCCTTTCCAACTGACTTGGGAATCCCCTTTCCAACTGACTTGGGAAACCCCTTTCCAACTGACTTGGGAAACCCTTTCCAACTGACTTGGGAAACCCCTTTCCAACTGACTTGGGAAACCCTTTCCAACTGACTAGGGAAACCCCTTTCCAACTGACTAGGGAAACCCCTTTCCAACTGACTAGGAATCCCCCCTTTCCAACTGACTAGGAATCCCCCTTTCCAACTGACTAGAAACCCCTTTCCAACTGACTAGGAAACCCTTTCCAACTGACTAGGAAACCCCTTTCCAACTGACTAGGAAACACCCTTTCCAACTGACTAGGAAACACCCTTTCCAACTGACTAGGAATCCCCTTTCCAACTGACTTGGGAATCCCCTTTTCCAACTGACTTGGGAATCCCCCTTTCCAACTGACTTGGGAATCCCCTTTCCAACTGACTTGGGAAACCCCTTTCCAACTGACTTGGGAAACCCTTTCCAACTGACTTGGGAAACCCTTTCCAACTGACTTGGGAAACCCTTTCCAACTGACTTGGGAAACCCTTTCCAACTGACTAGGGAAACCCTTTCCAACTGACTAGGAATCCCCCTTTCCAACTGACTAGGAAACCCCCTTTCCAACTGACTAGAAACCCCTTTCCAACTGACTAGGAAACCTTTTCCAACTGACTAGGAAACCCTTTCCAACTGACTAGGAAACCCCTTTCCAACTGACTAGAAACCCCTTTCCAACTGACTAGGAAACCCTTTTCCAACTGACTAGGAAACCCCTTTCCAACTGACTAGGAATCCCCCTTTCCAACTGACTAGGAATCCCCTTTCCAACTGACTAGGAATCCCCTTTCCAACTGACTAGGACACCCCTTTCCAACTGACTAGGACACCCCTTTCCAACTGACTAGGAAACCCCTTCCCAACTGACTAGAAACCCTTTCCAACTGACTAGAAACCCCCTTTCCAACTGACTAGGAAACCCCTTTCCAACTGACTAGGAAACCCCCTTTCCTTTTCCAACTGACTAGAAACCCCTTTCCTTTCCAACTGACTAGGAAATCCCCGTTTCCAACTGACTAGGAAACCCCCTTTCCAACTGACTAGAAACCCCTTTCCAACTGACTAGGAAACCCCTTTCCTTTCCAACTGACTAGGAATCCCACTTTCCTTTACAACTGACTAGGAATCCCTCTTTCCCTTTACAACTGACTAGGAATCCCTCTTTCCAACTGACTAGAAACCCTTTCAACTGACTAGAAACCCCTTTCCAACTGACTAGGAAACCCCTTTCCAACTGACTAGGAAACCCTTTCCAACTGACTAGGAAACCCCCTTTCCAACTGACTAGAAACCCCCTTTCCTTTCCAACTGACTAGGAATCCCACTTTCCTTTACAACTGACTAGGAATCCCTCTTTCCCTTTACAACTGACTAGATACCCCCTTTCAACTGACTAGGAAACCCCCTTTCCAACTGACTAGAAACCCCTTTCCAACTGACTAGAAACCCCTTTCCAAATGACTAGAAACCCTTTCCAACTGACTAGGATACCCCCTTTCCAACTGACTTGGATACCCCCTTTCCAACTGACTAGGAAACACCCTTTCCAAATGACTAGGAAACCCCTTTCCAACTGACTAGGATACCCCCTTTCCAACTGACTAGGATACCCCTTTCCAACTGACTAGGATACCCCCTTTCCAACTGACTAGGATACCCCCTTTCCAACTGACTAGGATACCCCCTTTCCAACTGACTAGGATACCCCCTTTCCAACTGACTAGGATACCCCCTTTCCAACTGACTAGGAAACACCCTTTCCAACTGACTAGGAAACACCCTTTCCAACTGACTAGGAAACACCCTTTCCAACTGACTAGGAAACACCCTTTCCAACTGACTAGGATACACCCTTTCCAACTGACTAGGATACACCCTTTCCAACTGACTAGGATACACCCTTTCCAACTGACTAGGATACCCCTTTCCAACTGACTAGGATACCCCCTTTCCAACTGACTAGGATACCCCTTTCCAACTGACTAGGATACCCCTTTCCAACTGACTAGGATACCCCTTTCCAACTGACTAGGATACCCCCTTTCCAACTGACTAGGAAACACCCTTTCCAACTGACTAGGAAACACCCTTTCCAACTGACTAGGAAACACCCTTTCCAACTGACTAGGAAACACCCTTTCCAACTGACTAGGAAACACCCTTTCCAACTGACTAGGAAACACCCTTTCCAACTGACTAGGAAACACCCTTTCCAACTGACTAGGAATCCCTCTTTCCTTTACAACTGACTAGGAATCCCTCTTTACAACTGACTAGGAAACCCCTTTCCCTTTCAACTGACTAGGAATCCCACTTTCCCTTTACAACTGACTAGGAATCCTCTTTACAACTGACTAGGAATCCCCCTTTCCAACTGACTAGAAACCCCTTTCCAACTGACTAGGAAACCCCTTTCCAACTGACTAGGATACCCCCTTTCCAACTGACTAGGATACCCCCTTTCCAACTGACTAGGATACCCCCTTTCCAACTGACTAGGATACCCCCTTTCCAACTGACTAGGAAACACCCTTTCCAACTGACTAGGAAACACCCTTTCCAACTGACTAGGAAACACCCTTTCCAACTGACTAGAAACACCCTTTCCAACTGACTAGGAAACACCTTTCCAACTGACTAGGAAACACCCTTTCCAACTGACTAGGAAACACCCTTTCCAACTGACTAGGAAACACCCTTTCCAACTGACTAGGAAACACCCTTTCCAACTGACTAGGAATCCCCTTTCCAACTGACTTGGGAATCCCCCTTCCAACTGACTTGGGAATCCCCCCTTTCCAACTGACTTGGGAATCCCCCAACTGACTTTCCAACTGACTTGGGAAACCCCCTTTCCAACTGACTTGGGAAACCCCTTTTTCCAACTGACTTGGGAAACCCCTTTCCAACTGACTTGGGAAACCCCTTTCCAACTGACTAGGGAAACCCCTTTCCAACTGACTAGGAAACCCCTTTCCAACTGACTAGGAATCCCCCTTTCCAACTGACTAGGAATCCCCCTTTCCAACTGACTAGAAACCCCCTTTCCAACTGACTAGGAAACCCCTTTCCAACTGACTAGAAACCCTTTCCAACTGACTAGAAACCCCTTTCCAACTGACTAGGAAACCCCTTTCCAACTGACTAGGAAACCCCTTTTCCAACTGACTAGAAACCCCTTTTTCCAACTGACTAGGAAACCCCTTTCCAACTGACTAGGAAACCCCTTTCCAACTGACTAGGAATCCCACTTTCCTTTCCAACTGACTAGGAATCCCACTTCCCTTTACAACTGACTAGGAATCCCTCTTTCCCTTTACAACTGACTAGGAATCCCTCTTTACAACTGACTAGGAATCCTCTTTACAACTGACTAGGAAACCCCTTTCCAACTGACTAGGATACCCCCTTTCCAACTGACTAGGATACCCCCTTTCCAACTGACTAGGATACCCCTTTCCAACTGACTAGGAAACACCCTTTCCAACTGACTAGGAAACACCCTTTCCAACTGACTAGGAAACACCCTTTCCAACTGACTAGGAATCCCCCTTTCCAACTGACTAGAAACCCCTTTCCAACTGACTAGGAAACCCCCTTTCCAACTGACTAGGATACCCTTTCCAACTGACTAGGATACCCCTTTCCAACTGACTAGGATACCCCCTTTCCAACTGACTAGGATACCCCCTTTCCAACTGACTAGGAAACACCCTTTCCAACTGACTAGGAAACACCCTTTCCAACTGACTAGGAAACACCCTTTCCAACTGACTAGGAAACACCCTTTCCAACTGACTAGGAAACACCCTTTCCAACTGACTAGGAAACACCCTTTCCAACTGACTAGGAAACACCCTTTCCAACTGACTAGGAAACACCCTTTCCAACTGACTAGGAAACACCCTTTCCAACTGACTAGGAATCCCCCTTTCCAACTGACTTGGGAATCCCCCTTTCCAACTGACTTGGGAATCCCCTTTCCAACTGACTTGGGAATCCCCTTTTCCAACTGACTTGGGAAACCCCTTTCCAACTGACTTGGGAAACCCCTTTCCAACTGACTTGGGAAACCCCCTTTCCAACTGACTTGGGAAACCCCTTTCCAACTGACTTGGGAAACCCTTTCCAACTGACTAGGAAACCCTTTCCAACTGACTAGGGAAACCCCTTTCCAACTGACTAGGAATCCCCCTTTCCAACTGACTAGAAACCCCTTTCCAACTGACTAGGCCCCTTTCCAACTGACTAGGAAACCCCTTTCCAACTGACTAGGAAACCCCCTTTCCAACTGACTAGAAACCCCTTTCCAACTGACTAGGAAACCCCTTTCCAACTGACTAGGAAACCCCTTTCCAACTGACTAGGAATCCCACTTTCCCTTTCCAACTGACTAGGAATCCCCGTTTCCAACTGACTAGGAATCCCCTTTCCAACTGACTAGGAATCCCCGTTTCCAACTGACTAGGACACCCCCTTTCCAACTGACTAGGAAACCCCCTTTCACTTTCCAACTGACTAGGAATCTTGTTTCCAACTGACTAGGAAACCCCGTTTCCAACTGACTAGGAAACCCGTTTCCAACTGACTAGGAAACCCGTTTCCAACTGACTAGGAAACCCCGTTTCCAACTGACTAGGAAACCCCCTTTCCAACTGACTAGGAAACCCTTTCCAACTGACTAGAAACCCCTTTCCAACTGACTAGAAACCCCTTTCCTTTCCAACTGACTAGAAACCCCTTTCCTTTCCAACTGACTAGGAAATCCCCGTTTCCAACTGACTAGGAAACCCCTTTCCAACTGACTAGAAACCCCTTTCCAATTGACTAGGAAACCCCCTTTCCCTTTCCAACTGACTAGGAATCCCACTTTCCTTTACAACTGACTAGGAATCCCTCTTTCCCTTTACAACTGACTAGGAATCCCTCTTTCCAACTGACTAGGAAACCCCCTTTCCAACTGACTAGGAAACCCCTTTCCAACTGACTAGGAAACCCCCTTTCCAACTGACTAGAAACCCCTTTCCTTTCCAACTGACTAGGAAACCCCTTTCCCTTTCCAACTGACTAGGAATCCCACTTTCCCTTTACAACTGACTAGGAATCCCTCTTTCCCTTTACAACTGACTAGATACCCCTTTCCAACTGACTAGGAAACCCTTTCCAACTGACTAGGAAACCCCTTTCCAACTGACTAGGAAACCCTTTCCAAATGACTAGAAACCCCTTTCCAACTGACTAGGAAACCCCTTTCCAACTGACTAGAAACCCCTTTCCAACTGACTAGGAAACCCCGTTTCCAACTGACTAGAAACCCCTTTCCAACTGACTAGAAACCCCCTTTCCAACTGACTAGAAACCCCTTTCCAACTGACTAGGAAACCCCCTTTCCAACTGACTAGGAAACCCCTTTCCTTTCCAACTGACTAGGAAATCCCGTTTCCAACTGACTAGAAACCCCTTTCCAACTGACGAGGAAACCCTTTCCAACTGACTAGGAAACCCCTTTCCAACTGACTAGAAACCCCCTTTCCAACTGACTAGGAAACCCCCTTTCCAACTGACTAGGAAACCCCTTTCCAACTGACTAGGAAACCCCTTTCCAACTGACTAGAAACCCCTTTCCAACTGACTAGGAAACCCCTTTCCCTTTCCAACTGACTAGGAAACCCCTTCCCTTTCAACTGACTAGAAACCCCTTTCCCTTTCCAACTGACTAGAAATCCCCGTTTCCAACTGACTAGAAACCCCCTTTCCAACTGACTAGGAAACCCCTTTCCAACTGACTAGGAAACCCCTTTCCAACTGACTAGGAAACCCCTTTTCCAACTGACTAGGAAACCCCTTTCACTTTCCAACTGACTAGGAAACCCACTTTCCCTTTACAACTGACTAGGAAACCCACTTTCCTTTACAACTGACTAGGAATCCCCTTTACAACTGACTAGGAATCCCTCTTTCCCTTTACAACTGACTAGGAAACCCCTTTCACTTTCCAACTGCCTAGGAATCTTGTTTCCAACTGACTAGGAAACCCCTTTCCAACTGACTGGGAAACCCCCTTTCCAACTGACTGGGAAACCCCTTTCCAACTGACTAGAAACCCCTTTCCAACTGACTAGGAAACCCCTTTCCAACTGACTAGGAAACCCCCTTTCCAACTGACTAGGAAACCCCTTTCCCTTTCCAACTGACTAGGAATCCCACTTTCCCTTTACAACTGACTAGGAATCCCTCTTTCCCTTTACAACTGACTAGGAATCCCTCTTTACAACTGACTAGGAAACCCCTTTCACTTTCCAACTGACTAGGAAACCCCCTTTCACTTTCCAACTGACTAGGAATCTTGTTTCCAACTGACTAGGAAACCCCGTTTCCAACTGACTAGGAAACCCCGTTTCCAACTGACTAGGAAACCCCGTTTCCAACTGACTAGAAACCCCCTTTCCAACTGACTAGGAAACCCCTTTCCAACTGACTAGGAAACCCCCTTTCCAACTGACTAGAAACCCCCTTTCCAACTGACTAGGAAACCCCTTTCCTTTCCAACTGACTAGGAAATCCCCGTTTCCAACTGACTAGAAACCCCTTTCCAACTGACGAGGAAACCCCTTTCCAACTGACTAGGAAACCCCCTTTCCAACTGACGAGGAAACCCCTTTCCAACTGACTAGGAAACCCTTTCCAACTGACTAGAAACCCCTTTCCAACTGACTAGAAACCCCTTTCCAACTGACTAGAAACCCCCTTTCCAACTGACTAGAACCCTTTTCCAACTGACTAGGAAACCCCCTTTCCAACTGACTAGGAAACCCCTTTCCTTTCCAACTGACTAGGAAACCCCCTTTCCTTTCCAACTGACTAGAAACCCCTTTCCCTTTCCAACTGACTAGGAAATCCCCGTTTCCAACTGACTAGAAACCCCCTTTCCAACTGACTAGAAACCCCTTTCCAACTGACTAGGAAACCCCTTTCCAACTGACTAGGAATCCCACTTTCCCTTTCCAACTGACTAGGAATCCCCCTTTCCAACTGACTAGGAATCCCCCTTTCCAACTGACTAGGACACCCCCTTTCCAACTGACTAGGAAACCCCTTTTCCAACTGACTAGGAAACCCCCTTTCCAACTGACTAGAAACCCCTTTCAACTGACTAGAAACCCCTTTCACTTTCCAACTGACTAGGAATCTTGTTTCCAACTGACTAGGAAACCCGTTTCCAACTGACTAGGAAACCCCCTCCCAACTGACTAGGAAACCCCTTTCCAACTGACTAGGAAACCCCTTTCCCTTTCCAACTGACTAGGAATCCCACTTTCCCTTTACAACTGACTAGGAATCCCTCTTCCCTTTACAACTGACTAGGAATCCCTCTTTCCCTTTACAACTGACTAGGAATCCCTCTTTACAACTGACTAGGAATCCCTCTTTACAACTGACTAGGAATCCCCCTTTCCAACTGACTAGGAAACCCCTTTCCAACTGACTAGAAACCCTTTCCAACTGACTAGAAACCCCCTTTCCAACTGACTAGGATACCCCCTTTCCAACTGACTAGGATACCCCTTTCCAACTGACTAGGATACCCCTTTCCAACTGACTAGGAAACCCCTTTCCAACTGACTAGGAAACACCCTTTCCAACTGACTAGGAAACACCCTTTCCAACTGACTAGGAATCCCCCTTTCCAACTGACTAGGAAACCCCCTTTCCAACTGACTAGGAAACCCCTTTCCAACTGACTAGGATACCCCCTTTCCAACTGACTAGGATACCCCCTTTCCAACTGACTAGGATACCCCCTTTCCAACTGACTAGGATACCCCTTTCCAACTGACTAGGATACCCCCTTTCCAACTGACTAGGAAACACCCTTTCCAACTGACTAGGAAACACCCTTTCCAACTGACTAGGAAACACCCTTTCCAACTGACTAGGAAACACCCTTTCCAACTGACTAGGAAACACCCTTTCCAACTGACTAGGAAACACCCTTTCCAACTGACTAGGAAACACCCTTTCCAACTGACTAGGAAACACCCTTTCCAACTGACTAGGAAACACCCTTTCCAACTGACTAGGAATCCCCTTTCCAACTGACTTGGGAATCCCCCTTTCCAACTGACTTGGGAATCCCCCTTTCCAACTGACTTGGGAATCCCCCTTTCCAACTGACTTGGGAAACCCCTTTCCAACTGACTTGGGAAACCCCTTTCCAACTGACTTGGGAAACCCTTTCCAACTGACTTGGGAAACCCCTTTCCAACTGACTTGGGAAACCCCTTTCCAACTGACTAGGGAAACCCCTTTCCAACTGACTAGGGAAACCCCTTTCCAACTGACTAGGAATCCCCCTTTCCAACTGACTAGAAACCCCTTTTCCAACTGACTAGAAACCCCTTTCCAACTGACTAGGAAACCCCTTTCCAACTGACTAGAAACCCCCTTTCCAACTGACTAGGAAACCCCCTTTCCAACTGACTAGGAAACCCCCTTTCCAACTGACTAGGAAACCCCTTTCCAACTGACTAGGAAACCCCTTTCCAACTGACTAGGAATCCCACTTTCCCTTTCCAACTGACTAGGAATCCCCCTTTCCAACTGACTAGAATCCCCCTTTCCAACTGACTAGGAATCCCCCTTTCCAACTGACTAGGACACCCCTTTCCAACTGACTAGGAAACCCCTTTTCACTTTCCAACTGACTAGGAATCTTGTTTCCAACTGACTAGGAAACCCCGTTTCCAACTGACTAGGAAACCCGTTTCCAACTGACTAGGAAACCCGTTTCCAACTGACTAGGAAACCCCGTTTCCAACTGACTAGAAACCCCTTTCCAACTGACTAGGAAACCCCCTTTCCAACTGACTAGGAAACCCCCTTTCCAACTGACTAGAAACCCCTTTCCCTTTCCAACTGACTAGGAAACCCCCTTTCCTTTCCAACTGACTAGGAAATCCCCGTTTCCAACTGACTAGGAAACCCCCGTTCCCTTTAAAACTGACTAGGAATCCCACTTTCCCTTTCCAACTGACTAGGAAACCCCCGTTCCCTTTACAACTGACTAGGAATCCCACTTTCCCTTTCCAACTGACTAGGAAACCCCCTTTCCCTTTACAACTGACTAGGAATCCCTCTTTCCAACTGACTAGGAAACCCCCTTTCCAACTGACTAGGAAACCCCTTTCCAACTGACTAGGAAACCCCTTTCCAACTGACTAGGAAACCCCCTTTCCAACTGACTAGGAAACCCCTTTCCCTTTCCAACTGACTAGGAATCCCACTTTCCCTTTACAACTGACTAGGAATCCCTCTTTCCCTTTACAACTGACTAGATACCCCTTTCCAACTGACTAGAAACCCCTTTCCAACTGACTAGGAAACCCCTTTCCAACTGACTAGGAAACCCCTTTCCAAATGACTAGGAAACCCCTTTTCCAACTGACTAGGAAACCCCTTTCCAACTGACTAGGAAACCCCTTTCCAACTGACTAGGAAACCCCTTTCCAACTGACTAGGAAACCCCTTTCCAACTGACTAGGAAACCCCTTTCCAACTGACTAGAAACCCCCTTTCCAACTGACTAGGAAACCCCCTTTCCAACTGACTAGGAAACCCCTTTTCCTTTCCAACTGACTAGGAAACCCCTTTCCCTTTCCAACTGACTAGGAAATCCCCGTTTCCAACTGACTAGGAAACCCCTTTCCAACTGACGAGGAAACCCCTTTCCAACTGACTAGGAAACCCCTTTCCAACTGACTAGGAAACCCCCTTTCCAACTGACTAGGAAACCCCTTTTCCAACTGACTAGGAAACCCCTTTCCAACTGACTAGGAAACCCCCTTTCCAACTGACTAGGAAACCCCTTTCCAACTGACTAGGAAACCCCCTTTCCAACTGACTAGGAAACCCCCTTTTCCCTTTCCAACTGACTAGGAAACCCCTTTCCTTTCCAACTGACTAGAAACCCCTTTCCTTTCCAACTGACTAGGAAATCCCGTTTCCAACTGACTAGGAAACCCCCTTTCCAACTGACTAGAAACCCCTTTTCCAACTGACTAGGAAACCCCTTTCCAACTGACTAGGAAACCCCTTTTCCAACTGACTAGGAAACCCCTTTCACTTTCCAACTGACTAGGAAACCCACTTTCCCTTTACAACTGACTAGGAAACCCACTTTCCCTTTACAACTGACTAGGAATCCCCTTTACAACTGACTAGGAATCCCTCTTTCCCTTTACAACTGACTAGGCAACCCCTTTCACTTTCCAACTGCCTAGGAATCTTGTTTCCAACTGACTAGGAAACCCCTTTCCAACTGACTGGGAAACCCCTTTCCAACTGACTGGGAAACCCCTTTTCCAACTGACTAGGAAACCCCCTTTCCAACTGACTAGAAACCCTTTCCAACTGACTAGGAAACCCCCTTTCCAACTGACTAGGAAACCCCTTTCCTTTCCAACTGACTAGGAATCCCACTTTCCCTTTACAACTGACTAGGAATCCCTCTTTCCCTTTACAACTGACTAGGAATCCCTCTTTACAACTGACTAGGAAACCCCTTTCACTTTCCAACTGACTAGGAAACCCCTTTCACTTTCCAACTGACTAGGAATCTTGTTTCCAACTGACTAGGAAACCCCGTTTCCAACTGACTAGGAAACCCCGTTTCCAACTGACTAGGAAACCCCGTTTCCAACTGACTAGAAACCCCTTTCCAACTGACTAGAAACCCCCTTTCCAACTGACTAGGAAACCCCTTTCCAACTGACTAGGAAACCCCTTTTCCAACTGACTAGGAAACCCCTTTCCCTTTCCAACTGACTAGAAATCCCCGTTTCCAACTGACTAGAAACCCCCTTTCCAACTGACGAGGAAACCCCTTTCCAACTGACTAGGAAACCCCTTTCCAACTGACGAGGAAACCCCTTTCCAACTGACTAGGAAACCCTTTCCAACTGACTAGAAACCCCCTTTCCAACTGACTAGAAACCCCTTTCCAACTGACTAGGAAACCCCTTTCCAACTGACTAGAAACCCCTTTCCAACTGACTAGGAAACCCCTTTCCAACTGACTAGAAACCCCCTTTCCTTTCCAACTGACTAGGAAACCCCTTTCCTTTCCAACTGACTAGAAACCCCCTTTCCCTTTCCAACTGACTAGGAAACCCCCTTTCCTTTCCAACTGACTAGGAAACCCCTTTCCAACTGACTAGGAAACCCCTTTCCAACTGACTAGAAACCCCCTTTCCAACTGACTAGGAATCCCACTTTCCCTTTCCAACTGACTAGGAATCCCCCTTTCCAACTGACTAGGAATCCCCTTTCCAACTGACTAGGACACCCCCTTTCCAACTGACTAGAAACCCCTTTCCAACTGACTAGGAAACCCCTTTCCAACTGACTAGGAAACCCCTTTCCAACTGACTAGGAAACCCCTTTCACTTTCCAACTGACTAGGAATCTTGTTTCCAACTGACTAGGAAACCCCGTTTCCAACTGACTAGAAACCCCCTCCCAACTGACTAGGAAACCCCTTTCCAACTGACTAGGAAACCCCTTTCCTTTCCAACTGACTAGGAATCCCACTTTCCCTTTACAACTGACTAGGAATCCCTCTTCCCTTTACAACTGACTAGGAATCCCTCTTTCCCTTTACAACTGACTAGGAATCCCTCTTTACAACTGACTAGGAATCCCTCTTTACAACTGACTAGGAATCCCCCTTTCCAACTGACTAGGAAACCCCTTTCCAACTGACTAGAAACCCCTTTCCAACTGACTAGGATACCCCTTTCCAACTGACTAGGATACCCCTTTCCAACTGACTAGGATACCCCCTTCCAACTGACTAGGATACCCCTTTCCAACTGACTAGGATACCCCCTTTCCAACTGACTAGGAAACACCCTTTCCAACTGACTAGGAAACACCCTTTCCAACTGACTAGGAAACACCCTTTCCAACTGACTAGGAAACACCCTTTCCAACTGACTAGGAATCCCCCTTTCCAACTGACTAGAAACCCCTTTCCAACTGACTAGGAAACCCCTTTCCAACTGACTAGGATACCCCCTTTCCAACTGACTAGGATACCCCTTTCCAACTGACTAGGATACCCCCTTTCCAACTGACTAGGATACCCCTTTCCAACTGACTAGGAAACACCCTTTCCAACTGACTAGGAAACACCCTTTCCAACTGACTAGGAAACACCCTTTCCAACTGACTAGGAAACACCCTTTCCAACTGACTAGGAAACACCCTTTCCAACTGACTAGGAAACACCCTTTCCAACTGACTAGGAAACACCCTTTCCAACTGACTAGGAAACACCCTTTCCAACTGACTAGGAAACACCCTTTCCAACTGACTAGGAATCCCCCTTTCCAACTGACTTGGGAATCCCCTTTCCAACTGACTTGGGAATCCCCTTTTCCAACTGACTTGGGAATCCCCCTTTCCAACTGACTTGGGAAACCCCTTTCCAACTGACTTGGGAAACCCCTTTCCAACTGACTTGGGAAACCCCTTTCCAACTGACTTGGGAAACCCCTTTCCAACTGACTTGGGAAACCCCTTTCCAACTGACTAGGGAAACCCCTTTCCAACTGACTAGGAAACCCCTTTCCAACTGACTAGGAAACCCCTTTCCAACTGACTAGGAAACCCCTTTCCAACTGACTAGGAAACCCCTTTCCAACTCACTAGGAAACCCCCTTTCCAACTGACTAGGAAACCCCTTTCCAACTGACTAGGAATCCCACTTTCCCTTTCCAACTGACTAGGAATCCCCCTTTCCAACTGACTAGGAATCCCCTTTCCAACTGACTAGGAATCCCCTTTCCAACTGACTAGGACACCCCTTTCCAACTGACTAGGAAACCCCCTTTCACTTTCCAACTGACTAGGAATCTTGTTTCCAACTGACTAGGAAACCCCGTTTCCAACTGACTAGGAAACCCCGTTTCCAACTGACTAGGAAACCCCGTTTCCAACTGACTAGAAACCCCTTTCCAACTGACTAGAAACCCCTTTCCAACTGACTAGGAAACCCCCTTTCCAACTGACTAGGAAACCCCTTTCCAACTGACTAGGAAACCCCTTTCCCTTTCCAACTGACTAGGAAACCCCTTTCCTTTCCAACTGACTAGGAAATCCCCGTTTCCAACTGACTAGAAACCCCTTTCCAACTGACTAGGAAACCCCTTTCCAACTGACTAGGAAACCCCTTTCCCTTTCCAACTGACTAGGAATCCCACTTTCCCTTTACAACTGACTAGGAATCCCTCTTTCCCTTTACAACTGACTAGGAATCCCTCTTTCCAACTGACTAGGAAACCCCTTTCCAACTGACTAGGAAACCCCTTTCCAACTGACTAGGAAACCCCTTTCCAACTGACTAGGAAACCCCCTTTCCAACTGACTAGGAAACCCCTTTCCCTTTCCAACTGACTAGGAATCCCACTTTCCCTTTACAACTGACTAGGAATCCCTCTTTCCCTTTACAACTGACTAGATACCCCTTTCCAACTGACTAGGAAACCCCCTTTCCAACTGACTAGGAAACCCCTTTCCAACTGACTAGGAAACCCCCTTTCCAAATGACTAGGAAACCCCTTTCCAACTGACTAGAAACCCCCTTTCCAACTGACTAGAAACCCCTTTCCAACTGACTAGGAAACCCCGTTTCCAACTGACTAGAAACCCCTTTCCAACTGACTAGGAAACCCCTTTCCAACTGACTAGGAAACCCCTTTCCAACTGACTAGGAAACCCCTTTCCAACTGACTAGGAAACCCCTTTCCCTTTCCAACTGACTAGGAAATCCCCGTTTCAACTGACTAGGAAACCCCTTTCCAACTGACGAGGAAACCCCTTTCCAACTGACTAGGAAACCCCTTTCCA
Source organism: Oncorhynchus tshawytscha (assembly GCF_018296145.1). Lineage (NCBI taxonomy): Eukaryota > Metazoa > Chordata > Actinopteri > Salmoniformes > Salmonidae > Oncorhynchus > Oncorhynchus tshawytscha. The sequence continues at coordinate 51,599,964 of NC_056439.1, read as the reverse complement.
ACTGACTAGGAAACCCCTTTCCAACTGACTAGGAAACCCCTTTCCAACTGACTAGAAACCCCTTTCCAACTGACTAGAAACCCCTTTCCAACTGACTAGGAAACCCCTTTCCAACTGACTAGGAAACCCCTTTCCAACTGACTAGGAAACCCCTTTCCAACTGACTAGGAAACCCCTTTCCTTTCCAACTGACTAGGAAACCCCTTTCCCTTTCCAACTGACTAGGAAACCCCCTTTCCAACTGACTAGGAAACCCCCTTTCCAACTGACTAGGAATCCCGTTTCCAACTGACTAGGAAACCCCCTTTCCAACTGACTAGGAATCCCACTTTCCCTTTCCAACTGACTAGGAATCCCCGTTTCCAACTGACTAGGAAACCCACTTTTCCTTTACAACTGACTAGGAAACCCACTTTCCCTTTACAACTGACTAGGAAACCCACTTTCCCTTTACAACTGACTAGGAAACACCCTTTCCAACTGACGAGGAAACCCCCTTTCCAACTGACTAGGAAACCCCCTTTCCAACTGCCTAGGAATCTTGTTTCCAACTGACTAGGAAACCCCTTTCCAACTGACTGGGAAACCCCCTTTCCAACTGACTGGGAAACCCCTTTCCAACTGACTAGGAAACCCCTTTCCAACTGACTAGAAACCCCCTTTCCAACTGACTAGGAAACCCCTTTCCAACTGACTAGGAAACCCCTTTCCCTTTCCAACTGACTAGGAATCCCACTTTCCCTTTACAACTGACTAGGAATCCCTCTTTCCCTTTACAACTGACTAGGAATCCCTCTTTACAACTGACTAGGAAACCCCTTTCACTTTCCAACTGACTAGGAAACCCCTTTCACTTTCCAACTGACTAGGAATCTTGTTTCCAACTGACTAGGAAACCCCGTTTCCAACTGACTAGGAAACCCCGTTTCCAACTGACTAGGAAACCCCGTTTCCAACTGACTAGGAAACCCCGTTTCCAACTGACTAGAAACCCCTTTCCAACTGACTAGGAAACCCCTTTCCAACTGACTAGAAACCCCTTTCCAACTGACTAGGAAACCCCTTTCCAACTGACTAGGAAACCCCTTTCCTTTCCAACTGACTAGAAATCCCCGTTTCCAACTGACTAGGAAACCCCCTTTCCAACTGACGAGGAAACCCCTTTCCAACTGACTAGGAACCCCCTTTCCAACTGACGAGGAAACCCCTTTCCAACTGACTAGAAACCCCCTTTCCAACTGACTAGGAAACCCCTTTCCAACTGACTAGAAACCCCTTTCCAACTGACTAGGAAACCCCTTTCCAACTGACTAGAAACCCCTTTCCAACTGACTAGGAAACCCCTTTCCAACTGACTAGAAACCCCCTTTCCAACTGACTAGAAACCCCTTTTCCCTTTCCAACTGACTAGAAACCCCTTTTCCCTTTCCAACTGACTAGGAAATCCCCGTTTCCAACTGACTAGGAAACCCCTTTCCAACTGACTAGGAAACCCCTTTCCAACTGACTAGAAACCCCTTTCCAACTGACTAGGAAACCCCTTTCCAACTGACTAGAAACCCCTTTCACTTTCCAACTGACTAGGAAACCCACTTTCCCTTTACAACTGACTAGGAAACCCACTTTCCCTTTACAACTGACTAGGAATCCCCTTTACAACTGACTAGGAATCCCTCTTTCCCTTTACAACTGACTAGGAAACCCCCTTTCACTTTCCAACTGCCTAGGAATCTTGTTTCCAACTGACTAGAAACCCCTTTCCAACTGACTGGGAAACCCCTTTCCAACTGACTGGGAAACCCCTTTCCAACTGACTAGGAAACCCCTTTCCAACTGACTAGGAATCCCCGTTTCCAACTGACTAGGAAACCCCTTTCCAACTGACTAGGAAACCCCTTTCCCTTTCCAACTGACTAGGAATCCCACTTTCCCTTTCCAACTGACTAGGAATCCCACTTTCCCTTTACAACTGACTAGGAATCCCCTTTACAACTGACTAGAAACCCCTTTCCAACTTACTAGGAAACCCACTTTCCCTTTACAACTGACTAGGAAACCCCTTTTCCCTTTCCAACTGACTAGGAATCCCACTTTCCCTTTCCAACTGACTAGGAATCCCACTTTCCCTTTACAACTGACTAGGAATCCCCCTTTCCCTTTACAACTGACTAGGAATCCCCCTTTCCAACTGACTAGATACCCCCTTTCCAACTGACTAGGAAACCCCTTTTCCAACTGACTAGGAAACCCCTTTTCCAACTGACTAGAAACCCCTTTCCAACTGACTGGGAAACCCCTTTCACTTTCCAACTGACTAGGAATCCCACTTTCCCTTTACAACTGACTAGGAATCCCCCTTTACAACTGACTAGAAACCCCTTTCCAACTTACTAGGAAACCCACTTTCCCTTTACAACTGACTAGGAAACCCCTTTCCTTTCCAACTGACTAGGAATCCCACTTTCCCTTTACAACTGACTAGGAATCCCCTTTACAACTGACTAGGAATCCCCCTTTCCAACTGACTAGATACCCCCTTTCCAACTGACTAGAAACCCCTTTCCAACTGACTAGGAAACCCCTTTCCAACTGACTAGGAAACCCCCTTCCAACTGACTAGGAAACCCCTTTCCAACTGACTAGGAATCCCACTTTCACTTTACAACTGACTAGGAATCCCTCTTTCACTTTACAACTGACTAGGAATCCCTCTTTCCCTTTACAACTGACTAGAAACCCCTTTCCAACTGACTAGGGAAACCCCTTTCCAACTGACTAGGAATCCCCCTTTCCAAATGACTAGGAATCCCCCTTTCCAAATGACTAGGAATCCCCCTTTCCAAATGACTAGGAATCCCCCCTTTCCAAATGACTAGGAATCCCCCTTTCCTTTTCCAACAGATTAATAAAAACGTCTTGACATGGGCCAATAAAAAGAAGGGATTGTACAACATCAGGAGGAAATATATATGATTGGCTACCGTATGATAGGCTATCGTAAAATAGGCTACCGTAGACTACTAAATCAACTTTCCAGGATCACCGACTCACCCGATGATAAAGACAGCATGAGTATGCGTAGCCTAGCCTTCTCACTGGTGATGGTCTCAAGATAGGCTCGAGTTACTTCTGAAAAACAGTGCTGTTCCGTCACTGTTGATATAGAAAATAGTAGCCTGTACGGACAGATTAAATCTTCTCTTTTCAGCAGTCGCTTTCCAAACGTATTTCCCCACAATTGTATTTTTTGAAATTTGCAAAAAGGCCTATTAGCTATACACTGACAGGACAAAGACAAAAGGCCTATTAGCTATACACTGACAGGACAAAGACAAAAAGGCCTATTAGCTATACACTGACAGGACAAAGACAAAAAGGCCTATTAGCTATACACTGACAGGACAAAGACAAAAAGGCCTATTAGCTATACACTGACAGGACAAAGACAAAAAGGCCTATTAGCTATACACTGACAGGACAAAGACTAATAGAACTGAAGTGCCCATTTATAAATCAGGATTGGCAGCCATTTTGAGGGTAGCTATGAGTTTACCATTTACCATTTTGAGTTGACCAGTGAAAGGTTCCCTTTTGTACGCGCATTCAGTCAATGTTCAGATGTAATTATATAAGGAGTAGTTATATCATTATTTTTGTTTTAGCAAAAAAGTTTTCAATTTATCAGGGGGTTGCAGAAGATTTTACACCCCTACATACCATTTACAGATTTACACCCCTACTTACCATTTACACCATTTGCAGATTTTACACCCCTACATACCATTTAGATTTACACCCCTACTTACCATTTACACCATTTGCAGATTTACACCCCTACTTACCATTTGCAGATTTACACCCCTACTTACCATTTGCAGATTTACACCCCTACTTACCATTTACACCATTTGCAGATTTACACCCCTACTTACCATTTACACCATTTACACTCCTACTTACCATTTACACCATTTACAGATTTTACACCCCTACTTACCGTGGCTTTGTGCGATACCATTCTTCCCCGTGAATTCCATAACTGCGTGTCTTGTTGACGGTGGTGGAAAACGCCGTCTCAGGTGTCGCTCCAGAATCTCCCATATGTGTTGAATTTGGTTGGTGACCGAGACGGCCACGGCATATTGTGGAAACATCAGCAAGTTGAGCAGTCTTCGTCACTGAAGCACCTGGCAAATGTGTCCCGACAAATCACTCCTCTCAAAAGTCACTGCGGTTTCTTCTAGCCAGGGTAGCCAAAATAATGGCCAACATGGCATGCCCAGCATTTTTATACATGACCCTAAGAATGACAGGATGTTAATTCCACACCTGTGTGGAAGTACCTGTTTACAATATCCCTAATTTCCTCAAGTGTTTACTTTTATTTTGCCAGTTACCTGTAGGGCACTACATAGGATCAGAGAGCCCAGGCTCTGGTCTAAACTAGGGCACTACATAGGATCAGAGAGCCCAGGCTCTGGTCTAAACTAGGGCACTACATAGGATCAGAGAGCCCAGGCTCTGGTCTAAACTAGGGCACTAGCCCAGGCTCTGGTCTAAACTAGGGCACTAGCCCAGGCTCTGGTCTAAACTAGGGCACTACATAAGGAATAGGGTACCATGTGAGATGTAACCAAGTGAATGTGACGTAAAATAGCAGAACGCGATTAAGACTGTGTGATGTATTAAATTAATCTCATCAAGACCATTAATAATACAAAACCACAGTTATAATAGTCCACACACCATCAAATAAACCCACCAACCCCACAGCTAGATCAAGCTGTTCCACCGAGGGAGCTAAACCAGGGTCCTGTTCCTAAGGGCACACTGTTGCAAAACTTTTTGTTTTGTTTTTTTGCAATGGAAAACACAAAACACATTTCTTATTGGATAAGTTCAGGTGACATCTCTCTCTCTTTGAGTGTTTTCTTCCGTAATGCGCCGACTGAACACGACCCAGGATTATTCTGTAGGAGGGGAGGGAGGGGGGGCTTGAAAAGAAAAGTCTGCAAATCAACATCCACACTACAGACTGACTCAACGGAAACCATGTTGAACAAGGGGGCGCTGTGAGCATTTAAAGACAGGATGTGACATCACAGAGGATGATGTCATAGTTCCGCAAGACTAGATTCGGTTGTGTCCTTGGCCATATGTGAAAGAGGTCAAGGGTCAGCAGAGAGGCATCTGGTCAGATGGTTCCTATGGCTACGTGTGTTCGGGTGGGAGGGGCTTGGAGATGTTGTCAGGGAAAGGTGGTAGTGGTACACTAGTACCCTTTTCATACTACTGAGCCACACCAAGCCAAACTCTACAAGGGCTGGTTACACATCCAGTATCCACCATAGTTGCTTGAACCATACACTGGAAAAGGACAATGTGAAAAGATTATATCCAGTCCAGTATGGCTCGGGTCGGCCCTGTGGTGTGAATCGGTCATAGTGCCTGTCAGGGTTGGGGTCAATTCCATTTCAATTCAGATAGTAAAACCAAATTCCAAATTTTCATAATTGAAAAGCATTGACGAGAATTGGAATTTCAATGTATTTCTTGAATTGTCTGGAATTGAGCCTAACCTTGGTTTCTTTTGTCCTGATGGAGAAAGTGAGTTTAATAAACAGACAAGACCTCTTTAACAATAGCATTGGACTGTGTCCATTATACCTCATGGCATTAACAGACAAGACCCGTCTCACTGATGCTTCTTTAACAGGACAGCCTAAAGTGTGTGTTCTCTTTTTCTCACTCAGAAAAATGTCTAAATGCAACATTTCCAACCTTGGTTTTAATAATAAGAGTATTAGAGTTTGAAAGTATTTTCAAAACCAGACTCTATCCTATCAGAAGGCATCATTAGTTAGGAGGCGGTACTACAAAGGAAGCAGACCTATCAGAAGGCATCATTAGTTAGGAGGCGGTACTACAAAGGAAGCAGACCTATCAGAAGGCATCATTAGTTAGGAGGCGGTACTACAAAGGAAGCAGACCTATCAGAAGGCATCATTAGTTAGGAGGCGGTACTACAAAGAAAACAGACCTATCAGAAGGCATCATCAGTTAGGAGGCGGTACTACAAAGGAAGCAGACCTATCAGAAGGCATCATTAGTTAGAAGGCGGTACTACAAAGGAAGCAGACCTATCAGAAGGCATCATCAGTTAGGAGGCGGTACTACAAAGGAAGCAGACCTATCAGAAGGCATCATCAGTTAGGAGGCGGTACTACAAAGGAAGCAGACCTATCAGAAGGCATCATTAGTTAGGAGGCGGTACTACAAAGGAAGCAGACCTATCAGAAGGCATCATTAGTTAGGAGACGGTACTACAAAGGAAACAGACCTATCAGAAGGCATCATTAGTTAGGAGGCGGTACTACAAAGGAAGCAGACCTATCAGAAGGCATCATTAGTTAGGAGGCGGTACTACAAAGGAAGCAGACCTATCAGAAGGCATCATTAGTTAGGAGGCGGTACTACAAAGGAATCAGACCTATCAGAAGGCATCATTAGTTAGGAGACGGTACTACAAAGGAAACAGACCTATCAGAAGGCATCATTAGTTAGGAGGCGGTACTACAAAGGAAATAGACCTATCAGAAGGCATCATCAGTTAGGAGGCAGTACTTAAGCCAGTGAGTGCTCTGCATGATATTTAACTGTTCATTTACTTTGTCTACATCCAAAATGGTACACTATTCCCTACATAGTGCACTACTTTTTTTTTTACCAGGACCCATAGGGCTCTGTTCAAAAGTAGTGCACTATGTAGGGAATATGGTGCCATTATTTTACACTGGCTTGGAGGAGAGAGAAATGAACCCGAGTCCCACATCTGTTTGTACTGCCTTGCCAACTCCTATGGTCGTCGTCACACGTGTCATAACAACAACATACAGTACAATGCCGTAATAACCTGAGAGTTGTGGTCAGTGATGTTAGTGGTAGAATAAAAAAATAAAAAATAGGTGGATAAACTCTGATCGCCTGTTGTGATGGAAAAAGTAACACCGCCAATAATGAGTGAATTTTTCTGTCAAACTGTGGGTTAACGGTTAGGCAGCAAAAAAGGAAAGGAAAGGGCATTTCCCTCCACTACCATCAGCGGTGTGACAACATAACAGTTGGCAAGAAAACACGAGTGAATCTGGAACTCAGCCTAGGGAGACATGCCTTTCTTCTGTTTAACTCCCAGGGTCGACATTCTAGGTCTGCTGGAGGGGGGTGGAGCAGTCCCCAGTTTGTCCACTAGAGGAGCTGTTTGTCCTATCCACCAGGGGCGCTGTGGAGCACTCCCCAGTTTGTCCACTAGAGGAGCTGTTTGTCCTCCTATCCACTAGGGGCGCTGTGGAGCAGTCCCCAGTTTGTCCACTAGAGGAGCTGTTTGTCCTCCTATCCACTAGGGGCGCTGTGGAGCAGTCCCCAGTTTGTCCACTAGAGGAGCTGTTTGTCCTCCTATCCACTAGGGGCGCTGTGGAGCAGTCCCCAATTTGTCCACTAGAGGAGCTGTTTGTCCTCCTATCCACTAGAGGAGCTGTTTGTCCTCCTATCCACTAGGGGAGCTGTGGAGCAGTCCCCAGTTTGTCCACTAGAGGAGCCAACTGTCTGTAAACTAAAACTAGGCGACACAATGACCCGTTGTATCTGACTGTAACAACATTTGACCAAAGGGATGCAGTGTAGGGGGAGGGGGGTGTTATATATATATATATATATTTAAAATATAATACAATGAGAATGAGAAATCACTTTATACAAATTATTTGGTTAGTGTATACATGTTATATGCACAGTATCCCACAAACCTTTGTAGTGTACACATTTGGTTCTAAGCATTACATAGCCAACCGTATTTATTTATCATATCAGTTTTTTTAATAGCATTTAAAAAAGACACCTTTCGCTTACTCTGTAAAGAAAACAAAATCAAAAAAGGCACATCTGAGCATGATGCATGTTATTTCAGTATTTTAAAATGAAATGGCATATTTGAGAGGAGAGAGAGAGAGAGAGAGGAGGACAGTGACATCTGGTTAATAGAGGCTTCTTCTCGATGTGAATCCAGATATCTGAAACAGCCACTTGTTCCCAGTTTGTCCACTCGGGGAGCTGTTTGTCCTCCTATCCACTAGGGGCGCTGTGGAGCAGTTCCCAGTTTGTCCACTCGGGGAGCTGTTTGTCCTCCTATCCACTAGGGGCGCTGTGGAGCAGTCCCCAGTTTGTCCACTAGAGGAGCTGTTTGTCCTCCTATCCACTAGGGGAGCTGTGGAGCAGTCCCCAATTTGTCCACTAGAGGAGCCAACTGTCCATTTGTTCCAGGCTTTGTTGGGGTTGCTGCGAATGAAGAGTCCAGTGCTGAATTTCCATACCAACACTGCAGGCTGGTACAGTACTGGGTATGATGGTAGTAGAGCTGCAGATAGTGCTGGACAGACAGACAGCAGCATACAACTTTTAGGGGCACTTAGTTTGGGTTAAGACATCATCTTGGCTTTCAGCTAGCCTGGCTATAGGTCTGTTCTTGCCCACGCCATATGGAATCAACATGACAAATAGCCATAAGAGAACAGAGTAGGCCATAAGGCCAAACAGATCTGGGACCCGGGCTAGCTTTAAAAGGAACGTGCTAGTAGATACCCATAGACTTCCAGTCATGGGCGCTAAACGCTAGTTAGCGTTGGCTCACGAAACGACCTCTAACCTCCTTCACGCTGGACACAGAGATGTAACAATGGTATACACAAGATCATCTGACTCTGGGGTAGTTACACTACGCAAAATCCCAAAGTATCACTTCAAGGAGACGGAGAAAGAAATGTCTGGCTGCTATAGTTACCGCCTCCCTGGCCCGAAAATGAGATATCTCAATGTTGTTGTCACTCATCCTACTCTTCTTCCCAAGATCTGGGCTTTGTCCAGACATAAGAGATAGATAGAGGACTCATTTATATCAGTGCCATTATAGCATCTGTGACAGCATGGGCAGCTCCATAGAGATAGATTGAGGACTCATTTATATCCGCGCCATTATAGCATCTGTCACAGCATGGGCAGCTCCATAGAGATAGATCGAGGACTCATTTATATCCACGCCATTATAGCGTCTGTGACAGCATAGGCAGCTCCATAGAGATAGATCGAGGACTCATTTATATCCACGCCATTATAGCGTGCGTCTGTGACAGCATGGGCAGCTCCACAGAGATAGATCGAGGACTCATTTATATCCACGCCATTATAGCGTCTGTGACAGCATAGGCAGCTCCATAGAGATAGATCGAGGACTCATTTATATCCACGCCATTATAGCGTGCGTCTGTGACAGCATGGGCAGCTCCACAGAGATAGATCGAGGACTCATTTATATCCACGCCATTATAGCGTCTGTGACAGCATGGGCTGCTCCATAGAGATAGATCGAGGACTCATATTTATATCAGCACTGTGACAGCATGGGCAGCTCCATAGAGATAGATAGAGGACTCATTTATATCAGTGCCGTTGTAGCATCTGTGACAGCATGGGCAGCGCCATTGAGGCAACAACTCACAGGAATCCCCACCCAGTTGTCCACCTTGACTACTTTAAAATGGCGGAGGCACAGTGGAAGCCCTCAATGGCGCTGCCCATGCTAATATAGCCTTTTGGCCACTAGAGGCCTCTATCGTTTTCTATAGTCCAGAAACAAACAGACTTCTCCATCACATGACTGACGAGGGTAGACGAGTAGACGTCACTGCTGCCCTGCCCCAGCTAAAAGTGGATCCTACCCTACACTCCCCTCTCCGTCAATCTGTCTTCCGATATGTCCATCCGTCGGTCTCTCTCCCTCATTCTGAATGGCTCCCTGCCTCAGGTTAGAGGTCAGTGCTGTGGGATAAAAGGCTAACATCTGAAGTAGAGGGTGTAGCTACGACCAAGGGGGGGGGATGTTTTCCTGAACACTTTCAGTCAGTCAGTTCCCATTTTTTTTTTAGTTTGTCTTATCATTCCTCAAAAAGAAAATGTATCCCTTAAGTTTTCCCCCTGCATCAAATAAAACTTTGGCTACAAAAGTTAGAGATTATTAGAGAACACAAATGGGAAGAGTTGAGAGGCCTCAGAGGATTCTCCAGACAGAACCGCGGTACAGAACCGCGGGAAGAGCAATTGATAAGTTTGATCATTAAAGAGCAGTGAAGTCCAAATAGGTCCAGTGACTGTCAAGTCTGCGAGCCACAGGACAGGACTGACTGACTGACTCCTGGGTAAGTGAGTGAATGCTGCTCCTAGCACTACAGTGTGCCAATGGAACAACGGAACCACAAACACAGAGCATGGGGCTACCGAACTGGACCAGGACAGGCTGGAGAACCCGGGGTAAAACATTTTTTAAAAACCTGTCAGGGTAGGAGAAGGGCAACTACCAGAGCATAGCTTGCTGTCCTGTCCTGTCCTGTCCACTCTAGCAGAGTGGGACGTCTGTACCAAGAAAGAAACGCAGTGACATGTGCTGTGCTGTGTACAGGTATGTGACACGCGCACACACACACACCCACACACCAACGTACACACACACACCCACAGAGAGGAGGAGTTTGAATCAGTGTCTTGAGGCTACTTGTTCATTGGCTGGCACACTGTGGTGTATTTTCAATTGGCATGAAGGCGGAGCTACTGAATCCTGAGAGGCGTGGCAGGAGATGAGTGGGCGTGGTTTGGAGTGTGGTTGGAAACGAAGTCTTCTTTACGATCAGTAGCTTTAAAATCATGATTAGTTTGTTTGTTTTCATCCGCTCTAGGTCATAGTTCATAGTTCATAGTCTGATGCAGGTCATTAGTTCATAGTTTAATGTAGGACATAGTTTGTTTGCAGTTTGTATTGTGTGGAGCAACTCAAAGGCTTCCATGTTGACAACAAAAACAATACCAACAAAAGAAGCAGAAGGCTCCTCATTGGCTAGTGTCCGTGTTCTCCACCAATGAGAGGCTCTGTAACGGGGGCGGCAACAGCTCCCTCTTGTAGGTCTTTGGGGGGAGTTTGGGGAGCTGGGGGGAGGAGTTGGAGTTGTGGCGAGGGGGCACAGGGGGCGCCATGATGGGCAGCGGGAGAGGGCAGAGACTGTTCTGACTAGCGCTGAGGGGGCAGCTTCGTCGGGGACGCGGGGAGAGGGGTGCCCGGGGTGTGCCGGGGGATGAAGGGGAGCTGCCAAAGTCCCAGTGGAAGCGTCCGACAGGGGAGGGTTGAAGGTTCAGGGGTAGTTGATGAAGATCTCTGGGGGTCTCTGGGGGACAGGTGGAGGGGTGTCTGGCTGGGGGTCCCGGGGAGGTGGTGGTGGGGGGCTGGAGAGGGGGCCGTCGCTGGGGCTATTGTAGACCGGGGCGCGGGGCTGGATCCTGGGGAGTGGAGGGGGCAGCCTGGGCGGGATGGCTGGAGGACTGTCAGACCTGGAACTCAACTAGAACACACGGTGGTCAAAGTTAGATAAACTAACAAATAAATATATTTCTGAATTAAAACACAAACAGGATCCAAACAGTGATTGTTGACAAGCAGTCAGACTAAACTCACAGAGAAACATATTTCAAAATAATTCAACGCCAATATTTCACAACAATAAACGGTGTACTGTGTTACCAAGAGCATCCTATTTCACAACAATAAACGGTGTACTGTGTTACCAAGAGCATCCTATTTCACAACAATAAACTGTGTTACCAAGAGCATCCTATTTCACAACAATAAACGGTGTACTGTGTTACCAAGAGCATCCTATTTCACAACAATAAACGGTGTACTGTGTACTGTGTTACCAAGAGCATCCTATTTCACAACAATAAACGGTGTACTGTATTACCAAGAGCATCCTATTTCACAAGAAACACACAAACTGGAAATGCAACAAGCACTAAGGAGGACATTGTATGCATGTGAGTGTCAGGGTTTCCTCTAGCTGGTAATAGCCGGCTTTTAGCCAAAAGTGAGTGTCAGGGTTTCCTCTAGCTGGTAATAGCCGGCTTTTAGCCAAAAGTGAGTGTCAGGGTTTCCTCTAGTTGGTAATAGCTGGCTTTTAGCCAAAAGTGAGTGTCAGGGTTTCCTCTAGCTGGTAATAGCCGGCTTTTAGCCAAAAAATAAACAAGAAAAGTCGATAAATAAATTGTTAGAAAAAAAGAGATCCCCCCCCCATTGTGAAATAATGAGCTACTAGTTTTATTTCTCTATTTCTGGTAATTGAAGCGCGCTGCCTATTCGCCATAGGCAGCTAGGGTTAGCTAGGGCTGGCTTCAGCGAGTCACACACCACCACTTCGCGATGAGCTGGTGACAGTATGCATTTTTAAAACATCTACTTAATTGTTTGAAACCTGAACATTTTACGACATATGAGGTATGTCTTACCTTGCTTATAAATAAATAGCCTACGCTAAAAATCAACCAATAAATTGTTTTATAAAGACTTCCATATGCCATTGAAACCAGGAGCCTTTCTCTCTCATTATCCAGAAGCCAAAAGGCACAAATCAAATCTTATTTGTCACATAAGCCAAATACAACAGGTATATAGCCTCCACCATGAAATACTTACTTACAAGCCTTTAATCAAAGATGGTTTAAGAACTTAATAATAAATAAAAAAATTGAATAAAATAAAACAAATAATTAAACAGCAGCAGTAAAATAACAATAGCGAGGCTTTATACAGGGTATTACGGTACAGAGTCAATGTGGAGGCTATATACAGGGTATTACGGTACAGAGTCAATGTGGAGGCTATATACAGGGTATTACGGTACAGAGTCAATGTGGAGGCTATATACAGGGTATTACGGTACAGAGTCAATGTGGAGGCTATATACAGGGGGTACCGGTACAGAGTCAATGTGGAGGCTATATACAGGGTATTACGGTACAGAGTCAATGTGGAGGCTATATACAGGGTATTACGGTACAGAGTCAATGTGGAGGCTATATACAGGGTATTACGGTACAGAGTCAATGTGGAGGCTATATACAGGGTATTACGGTACAGAGTCAATGTGGAGGCTATATACAGGGTATTACGGTACAGAGTCAATGTGGAGGCTATATACAGGGGGTACCGGTACAGAGTCAATGTGGAGGCTATATACAGGGTATATACAGAGTCAATGTGGAGGCTATATACAGGGGGTACACAGAGTCAATGTGGAGGTTATATACAGGGTATTACGGTACAGAGTCAATGTGGAGGCTATATACAGGGGACAGAGTCAATGTGGAGGCTATATACAGGGTATTACGGTACAGAGTCAATGTGGAGGATATATACAGGGTATTACGGTACAGAGTCAATGTGGAGGCTATATACAGGGGGTACCGGTACAGAGTCAATGTGGATGCTATATACAGGGTATTACGGTACAGAGTCAATGTGGAGGCTATATACAGGGTATTACGGTACAGAGTCAATGTGGAGGCTATATACAGGGTATTACGGTACAGAGTCAATGTGGAGGCTATATACAGGGTATTACGGTACAGAGTCAATGTGGAGGCTATATACAGGGTATTACGGTACAGAGTCAATGTGGAGGCTATATACAGGGTATTACGGTACAGAGTCAATGTGGAGGCTATATACAGGGTATTACGGTACAGAGTCAATGTGGAGGCTATATACAGGGTATTACGGTACAGAGTCAATGTGGAGGCTATATACAGGGTATTACGGTACAGAGTCAATGTGGAGGCTATATACAGGGGTACCGGTACAGAGTCAATGTGGAGGCTATATACAGGGTATTACGGTACAGAGTCAATGTGGAGGCTATATACAGGTGGTACCGGTACAGAGTCAATGAGAAGGCTATATACAGGGTATTACGGTACAGAGTCAATGTGGAGGCTATATACAGGGGGTACCGGTACAGAGTCAATGTGGAGGCTATATACAGGGTATTACGGTACAGAGTCAATGTGGAGGATATATACAGGGTATTACGGTACAGAGTCAATGTGGAGGCTATATACAGGGGGTACCGGTACAGAGTCAATGTGGATGCTATATACAGGGTATTACGGTACAGAGTCAATGTGGAGGCTATATACAGGGTATTACGGTACAGAGTCAATGTGGAGGCTATATACAGGGTATTACGGTACAGAGTCAATGTGGAGGCTATATACAGGGTGTACCGGTACAGAGTCAATGTGGAGGCTATATACAGGGTATTACGGTACAGAGTCAATGTGGAGGCTATATACAGGGTATTACGGTACAGAGTCAATGTGGAGGCTATATACAGGGTATTACGGTACAGAGTCAATGTGGAGGCTATATACAGGGTATTACGGTACAGAGTCAATGTGGAGGCTTTATACAGGGGGTACCAGTACAGAGTCAATGTGGAGGCTATATACAGGGGTACCGGTACAGAGTCAATGTGGAGGCTATATACAGGGTGTACCAGTACAGAGTCAATGTGGAGGCTATATACAAGGGGTACCAGTACAGAGTCAATGTGGAGGCTATATACAGGGGGTACCGGTACAGAGTCAATGTGGAGGCTATATACAGGGGGTACCGGTACAGAGTCAATGTGGAGGCTATATACAGGGGGTACCGGTACAGAGTCAATGTGGAGACTATATACAGGGGTACCGGTACAGAGTCAATGTGGAGGCTATATACAGGGTATTACGGTACAGAGTCAATGTGGAGGCTATATACAGGGGGCATTGACTCGGTACCGGTACCCCTGTATATAGCCTCGTTATTGTTATTTTATTGTTGCTCTTTTATTAATTTTTTTACTTTAGTTTATTCTGTAAATATTTTTCTAAACTCTTATTTTTATTATTATTATTTTTATTTTTGTGAATTTTACCCCTTTTTCTCTCCAATTTCGTGGTGTCCAATTGTTTTTAGTAGTTACTATCTTGTCTCATCGCTACAACTCCCGTACGGGCTCTGGAGAGACGAAGGTTGAAGGTCATGCGTCCTCCGATACACAACCCAACCTAGCCGCACTGCTTAACACAGCGCACGTCCAACCCGGAAGCCAGCCGCACCAATGTGTCGGAGGAAACACCGTGCACTGCGCCCGGCCCGCCACAGGAGTCGCTGGTGCGCGATGAGACAAGGATTTCCCTACCGGCCAAGCCATCCCTAACCCGGACGACGTTAGGCCAATTGTGCGTCACCCTACGGACCTCCCGGTCGCGGCCGGTTACGACAGAGCCTGGGCGCAAACCCAGAGTCTCTGGTAGTACAGCCACCCAGGAGGCCCTAAACTCTTATTTTTAACCCTTAAAACTGCATTGTTGGTTAATAAGGGCTTGTCAGTAAGCATTTCACAGTAAGGTTATATACACCGGTTGTATACGGTGCATGTGACAAATAAAATGTGATTTAGAGTAGACTAGGGCTATCAGATAGCCCACATTTCCTCTCCTTTTTTCGCACAGGAAAACGTTTGTCCATTTTGAAAAACACATTTCATACAATTCTACTACACTTTATATGACTGGAGGAAAGATTAGCAGAATATATATTTTTTTAATACAACCAATGACAAGGTAGCCTTACTCTGCTAACACTGACGAACAGATCAATAAATACGACCGTATAAAGACGAGAAGGTGAAGACACTAAGAGAAAACGACGTCCTTCTAAACCTGGAGGAGGAAACGATTTGTTGTAAAACAAAGTGTCACTGAGCCAAAGATAAAGATGATGATAAATGATAAAGACAGTGACTATGTACCCTCCCCCTCCGAGGGATATGGCCGATGTTAAGGATTTTGAAAACTAAAAAGACAGATCGGAGACTTTTCATCGTCTTCTCTTTACAGCAATAGCTATTTGTTTTCCAAACTGTTTTTCCACGATTGTATTTTTTTCATTTTTAAATATTGCGATATGCTTGGCTGGGTGTCTCTGCTTTTCACTGACAGTCGCAACTCAACCATCATCTATTTGGTCATTTGCTGCCCAAATTGTAGGCCCTTCTTGGGTTCCCGAGTGTTGCAGCGGTTCAAGGCACTGCATCTCAGTCCATGTTCTGGTAAGATAAAACGACCATCATCTAAAATGTGATTTCTGTCATTCTGAGCCCTGTGGATGAGCGCTCTAATTTAGGTTAAGCAACCAATGCAAACGGGTCTGGGAACATTTCTTAAATGTTTAGTAAATTAAAATTCTGATGTTCAAATGTCCCGTGTCATATTTTCCTAACAGAAACCGTGGTGTGTGTGTGTTTTAACCTTGGTCTCAGAGAAAGCATCCTTCCTGCGAGGGGGAAGTGGAGGGGGTTTGAGTAAGTCCTCTCCTAGCTGGTGAAGGCTTCCACAAGACACTGACTGGACCTCTACACATAGCAAGGTACAAGAGATCAATCAATCAATCAAATGTATTTATAAAGCCCGTTTATAAAGCCTGTTTAACAGGGGGACTCGACACATCAGGGGGACTCGACACAGCAGGGGGACTCGACACAGCAGGGGGACTCGACACAGCATGGGGGACTCGACACAGCAGGGGGAGGGGACTCGACACAGCAGGGGAGGGACTCGACACAGCAGGGGGACAGCGGGGGGGACTCGACACAGCAGGGGGGGACTCGACACAGCAGGGGGACTCGACACAGCAGGGGGGACTCGACACAGCAGGGGGGACTCGACACAGCAGGGTGGGGGACTGACTCGACACAGCAGGGTGGGGGGACTCGACACAGCAGGGTGGGGGGACTCGACACAGCAGGGTGGGGGGACTCGACACAGCAGGGTGGGGGGACTCGACACAGCAGGGGGAGGGACTCGACACAGCAGGGGGAGGGACTCGACACAGCAGGGTGGGGGACTGACTCGACACAGCATCCGTAACACTCACTTGAGGGTGGGAGGAGTACATTAGCGAATATGGAGTTTCCACCTGTAAAATGAAGACAGATGTTGAAATATATCGGTTCCGTTCACAGTGTTTCACCAGAGATAAGTGTGTGTCTGTCTCTATGTGCCCCAGCTCACCGTAGGAGTTGCAGAGGTCTTGCTCCATGAAGACAGAGATGAGGTCTGAGGTGGCAGACTGCGGAGGGGTGGGGGTGTTGGGTGAGGTGGGGACCGAGGCTACGGAAGAGGTCTCATGCTCTGTCTCAGCGATGCTCCTGAAGGTGATCTTGTGGGGGGGCTCTCTCTCCAAGGGTACGGGGTGGCCCTTCAGGGTCCCTGACGTAGAGGTACGCACCGGCCGGATCCCCGGGGATTTCAGGGGGTACAGGGTCTTCCTGGGCTGGAGGAGAGAGGGTACAAGAGGAGGGTTGAGGACCTGGTAACTGTTAAGCACTTTGTTAAAAAAGACAGATGAATTTATGAAAAAGTATTTTCTGCACAGGGACTGGAGTTTAGGGTGGGGAGGTTTTTGATTCCATGTCAATTCAGGAAGTCATCTGAAATTCCAATTTAAAAATGTTTCTCGTTGCTTTTCATCTTCCTGCTCCATTTTGTTTTTGTGATTTACAACTGATCATCACCCTGACGGACGATACATATAAAGAAATCTTACGAATCGTGGCGGCTGCTTGCAGTTGCGAGGCTCAATCTCCTGAGACTTGTTGAACAGATAGTCAGAGAACTCCTTCTCACCCAGACTGCCCATCGGGTTCAGGTTCTCAAAAAACCTCTGGGACGAGAAAAAAAAAACACAAGACACAATGCAGGCCATCAGATGAATAATTGTCCTTAAGAGTGGATAATGGCAAGGAGAACACTCATTCTGGTGCAGAAGAGGGAGAGGCCGAGAAAAAAAAGGGAGGGAGGGAGAGGAAGCGAGAGAAAGAGAGAGAGGAGGAGGGGAAGAAAGAGGGGGGAAGAAAGAGGGGAAGAAAGAGGGGAGAGGAGGGGAAGAGAGAGGGGAGAGGAGGGGAAGAGAGGGAGAGGGAGGGAAGAGAGAGGAAGGGAAGAGAGAGGGAGAGGAGGGGAAGAAAGAGGAAGAGGAGGGGAAGAGAGAGGGAGGGGAAGAGAGAGGGAGAGGAGGGGAAGAGAGAGGAGGGGAAGAGAGAGGAGGGGAAGAAGAGGGAGAGGGGGGAAGAAAGAGGGAGAGGAGGGGAAGAGAGAGGGAGAGGAGGGGAAGAGGAGGGAGAGGAGGGGAAGAGGGAGGGAGGGGAGGAGGGGAAGAGGAGAGGAGGGGGGAAGAGGAGGGAGAGGAGGGGAAGAGAGAGGAGAGAGGGAGGGGGGTAAGAGAGAGGGAGGAGGAAAGAAAGAGGGAGAGGAGGGGAAGAGGATGGAGAGGAGGGGAAGAGAGAGGGAGAGGAGGGAAAGAGAAAGAGAGGGAGAGGGAGGGAAGAGAGATGGAGAGGAGGGTTTATGAATACACTGACAGACTGATTGGTCCACCTTGGTGTCCTGAGGAGGACAGTAAGGGGTTTGATTGGCCTAGAGACAGTAAGGCTGGTTTTGATTGGGAGACAGTAAGGCTGGTTTTGAGAGGATGGAGGAGGAGACAGGGAAGATGTCCTGAGAGGGACCTTGAGACAGTAAATAGTGGTTTATGAATACACTGACAGACTGATTGGTCCACCTTGGTGTCCTGATGGACCTTGAGACAGTAAGGCTGGTTTGATTGGCCTACCTTGAGACAGTAAGGCTGGTTTTGATTGGCCGACCTTGAGACAGTAAGGCTGGTTTTGATCGGCCTACCTGGATGTCCTGATGGACCTTGAGACAGTAAGGCTGGTTTGATTGGCCTACCTTGATGTCCTGCTGCACCTTGAGACAGTAAGGCTGGTTTTGATTGGCCTACCTTGATGTCCTGCTGCACCTTGAGACAGTAAGGCTGGTTTGATTGGCCTACCTTGAGACAGTACCTTGGCTGGTTTTGATTGGCCTACCTTGATGTCCTGCTGCACCTTGAGACAGTACGGCTGGTTTTGATTCTGATGTCCTGCTGCACTGAGACAGTGGCTGGTTTGATTGGCTCTCCTGTGATTTCTGGTTTTGATTGGCCTACCTTGATGTCCTGCTGCACCTTGAGACTTACTGAAGTACTGCTGATCAGATTTCTGCTTTGCCGTGTCTTACTGAAGTTGATCAGCTCTTTGCCGTGTCTCTTCAGGAAGTCGGGGTTCCCCTCCTCTGTCTTCAGGATGTTGGTCAGGTAGATACCTGGGGACAGGGAGGAGAGCGACATGGTCAGAGTAGTCCTAGCTAAATACATCACTCAGTCAACCTAATACATCCAATGGCTCAGAACATTTTATTTTACCTTTATTTAACTAGGCAAGTCAGTTAAGAACAAATTCTTATTTTCAATGACGGCCTAGGAACAGTGGGTTAACTGCCTGTTCAAAGGGCAGAACAACAGATTTGTACCTTGTCAGCTTGGGGATTTGAACTTGCAACCTTCCGGTTACTAGTCCAACGCTCTAACCACTAGGCTACCCTGCCGACGCTAGCTGGCATGACGCTAGCACCGACAGGGTTGAGGGGCTCGCATTCCCTCGTGGGCCACACATTAATACTGAATCGATGTGTCACAGTAAATGTTGACGGTTCTGTAAGTTTGCTTTCGCTAAAAGCGTCTGTTATACAAACAAAAAAGACAATAAAAAACACTCGGTTATATCGGTGTTACCAAAGAAAGGCACACAGGGCGGGTTAATGGACTTGAGCTTGGCCAGGTACTTCTTGAAATGGTCCTGGCTCAGTTCCACTGCTTCCTCTAGGATCCTCTTCTTCCTCTCGGGGACCGCCTGACAGACAAGAACAACACGGACATCTCTCGTTAACTTGCTGCGCCGTAAAAGCATAGAAATAGCGCATATAGAACAGATCTTGCCACTTATCAGACTCGTTTTCAATGCGAATGACAGATCTATAAATAACATTTCTATGTGAATTTCGTTGGGTCGCCCCAACAAAGCCACATACTGGAACTTGATTCTCAGTAAAATCTTTGGTCTTAAGTGCCAACAAGTAATATAACAATAATAATGTACCATTTAGCAAATGCTTTTATCCAAAGCGACTAACAGTCAAAGCTGACACACATTTGAAGTCTGGGTGGCCTCAGCAGGAATTGAACCCTTAGCCCTTGGCGTTGCAAGTGCCTTAGACCACTGCGCCACCCGCGATGCCTACTTTTTATACATTGTAGCAAATACATTTATTTTTTGATACTTAAATATATTTAAAACCAAATGCTTTTAGACTATGAAAAAGGTATCTTTACTCAAATATGACAATTAGGTATTTTTCCCCCCCACCACTGCTGATGAGAGCTACGATGCTAATATTTGCATCAACTCTTCACAGTTGTGTTCTGTGGGTGTCACAGATTAGACTGAAACCCCATTTCATTGCTCCACATTACAACACTCCAACCTTGTTTAACATCATCTAGTCTATGTCATGATTCCACCAATTGTAACCTTCTGCGTGCGTCCCTTTCAAAAGACAGACTTTAATTTTGAAGGCCAACCGCAAATTCCACTTTTGTGGCTAATCCATATTGTGGCTAGCTTCACAACACATAACCCGGTCCGGTCGAGCCTCACTAGCCAGAGGAAGTTAAGTGGCTAGCTAGCTAGTTATTTTCATGAACTGAAGTTCAACAATAGTGGCTACCTAGCTAATACTTGCTTACATGGATTCCTAAATCATTACTAAGAATAATGAAAATGACTGCAGTTTCATTATTTTTAGGCTGGATGCATTGGTGCTAGTTAGCTACCAAGCTAAAGCTAGCTAGCTACCAAACGAAACCTAGTTAGCTACCAAGCTAAAGCTCGCTAGCTGCCTAGCTAGCTAGCTACCAAGCTAAAGCTAGTTAGCTACCAAGCTAAAGCAAGCTACCAAGCTAAAGCTAGCTAGCTACCAAGCTAAAGCTAGTTAGCTGCTGCAGAAGTTGCTAATAACGTCTGTATCAAAGATATTGCAAACATTTTTAATCCTGCTCGTTTGATCCTGATCTTATTTCAAATGCTCACACACAGACTTTTCCCCCATTCGGTCTAACAAATAACGCCCTATTACCCAACGCGTTATTGTAAACACACCGTTCGTGTTTGCTTGTTTGCAGACTTTTATTTTTGGTACAGTTTTGACAGTGCTACTGATCGTCGTGGTGGAGCTAAAAAATAAAATGGCGTTTTTATGACACGTCAAATAGTGTTCTTTTGACGTGAATCGTTTTTTTTGACACGCAAAGACCTAAACGGCGTTCCATAGCGAAGGTGTGCGTTCACCTCAAAGGTGTGATCGAGCCGGTAGACAGGGACAGAGTTGATGGCGGAGACCACCTCCAGAACACCGTTGAAATTGTTGAGCTCCTGAAACACCTGGAGGATCTCAATGACCCGGGTGAACACTGCTACCCTCTCATCCAGGTTCTCTGCTTCCACAATACACCTGACAGAGAGAGACAGACAGAGAGACAGAGAGAGAGACAGACAGAGAGACAGAGAGACAGAGAGAGAGAGAGAGAGAGAGAGAGAGAGAGAGACAAACAGAGAGACAGAGAGAGAGAGAGAGAGAGAGAGAGAGAGACAAACAGAGAGACAGAGAGAGACAGAGAGAGAGAGACAGACAAACAGAGAGACAGAGAGAGACAGAGAGAGAGAGACAGACAGACAGAGAGACAGACAGAGCAAGAGAGAGAGAGACAGACAGACAGAGAAACAGAGAGACAGAGAGAGACAGAGAGAGAGAGCGAGACAGACAGACAGACAGACAGACAGACAGACAGACACAGACAGACAGACAGAGCAAGAGAGAGAGAGACAGACAGACAGAGAGACAGACAGAGCAAGAGAGAGAGAGACAGACAAACAGAGAGACAGAGAGACAGAGAGAGAGAGACAGACAGACAGAGAGACAGACAGAGCAAGAGAGAGAGAGACAGACAGACAGAGAAACAGAGAGACAGAGAGAGAGACAGAGAGAGAGAGCGAGACAGACAGACAGACAGACAGACAGACAGACAGACAGAGCGAGAGAGAGAGAGAGACAGGATATCAGTATTACAGTTACTGACTGAGTTCACAGCAGGGAGATGTTCAGTAGGGCACACAGTAGGAAAATAATTATTATCGGACAAGTTCATGTTCGACTCGGTTTCATAACATAGTCCACCTACTACTACCACCATTACTCACTTCTCAAACCACAGTGTGAGGTTGGTGGTGTGGCGGATCATTCTCAGTAGGTTGGGAGAGTTATTCTCCTTGTCCTCTTTGGTCCAGAC